>NC_142005.1:5494545-5689545 GCF_049901715.1 Pseudonaja textilis
TATACTTCATGAGTCAAAAAGAGGGCTGTGAAAATATCTACAGATGCCTCACATCCCCGACATAAACTGTTTTAACTCCTTCCCTCAAAATGATGCTATAGAGCCCTGCACACCAGAACAACTAGACACAAGGGGAGGTTTTTCCCAAAAAGCCATCACTCTGCTAAACAAATAATTCCCTCAACACTGTTCAACTATTTACAAAGTCTGAACTACTATTACTATTAATCTTCTCATCGCTCCTTATCATCCATCCCCTCCCACTTGTGATTGTAGGACTGTAACCTTGTTGCATGTATCCTAATGATTTCCTAGTATGATTTGATAGCTTATTATACCCTTTGACTATTATTAAGTGTTGCACCTGATGATTTTTGACTCTTGACGAATGTCTCTTTTATTTTATGTACACTGAGAGTTTATGCACCAAAGACAAATTCCTTGTGTGTCCCATCACACTTGGTCAATGAAGAATTCTATCTATCTAAAAACGAAAAGTCGTAAAATGTGGCAAAATTCACTGAACTCATAAGTAAGTCAAAGCCCCACCTGTAGAGGCTCTGCCCCAATTGCTGTAGGCCCCCAAAACAATTTAAAAGAATTATATGTCTTATAACCACCATTGAAGGAAGCTCCCACTCAGCTTGTCTTGGGCAGAACCAAGATTCAGGGTTCAATCAATTAACAATCAATCAGAATAGAACTAGAAGGGACTTTGGAGGTCGTCTAGTCCACCTCTCCCTACTCAAGCATGTAATTTGATTGCTTATTGTACTCTATGACTATTATTAAGTGTTGTACCTTATGATTCTTGATGAATGTATCTTTTCTTTTATGTACACTGAGAGCATTTGCACCAAGACAAATTTCTTGTGTGTCTATTCACACTTGGCCAAGAAAAATTATTCTATTCTATTCTATTCTATTCTATTCTATTCTATTCTATTCTATTCTATTCTATTCTATTCTATTCTATTCTATTCTATTCTATTCTATTCTTATTGTACCCTATGACTATTATTAAGTGTTGTACCTGATGATTCTTGACTCTTGGTGAATGTATCTTTTCTTTTATGTACACTGAGAGCATTTGCGCCAAGAGAAATTCCTTGTGTGTCCAATCACACCTGTCCAGTAAAGAATTCTATTCTATCTATTCTATTCTATGATAGGTAGATTGGTAGGCAGGCAGGCAGGCAGACAGGTAGATTAGACGATAGATTAGATGTATAAGTTTACTTTAGATTACTTGTATCTTATGATTCTTGATGAATGTCTCTTTTCTCTTTATGTACACTGAGAGTTTGTGCACCGAGGACAAATTCCTTGTGTGTCCCATCACGCTTGGCCAATAAAAGAATTCTATTCTTTTATTTTGTTCTTCCAGATCTCCAGAAGAAGGCCTTCATTTTTCCCGCAGCTTCTCGCGATGCCTTCGTGCGTCTGAATGTCCCCCTTCAGGAGCCTTTGACCAGCCTCTCTGTCTGCCTGAGGCACCATTGCCCACTCTGGCGCCCTTATTCCCTCTTCTCTTATGCCACCCGGTCCAGTGACAACGATTTCCTGATTTTTAAGGACAGGCCCGATGTCTATTCCATTAGCATCGGCGGCTCGGATGTCCGTTTCAAGATTCCTAAGCAAGAGATTCCCCGTTGGGAGCACATCTGTGTCTCCTGGGACTCCAAAAATGGCCTGATCAACTTTTGGCTCAACGGAGTTCTTCTCCCCCGTTTGGGAGCCAAAAAGGGTCACAAGATCAGCCACCAGGCTTCTATCATGCTGGGGCAGGACCAGGATACTTTCGGGGGGGGCTTTGACATCAACCAATCCTTTATGGGGGACATGTCGGAGGTCCACATGTGGCCCCAGGTGTTGACCACCGAGGACGTTAGGTTGCTCCTGAAAGATGACGCCGTGCCCAACCCTCTGGCCAGTTGGAACTCTTTTAATTACACGATTCAGGGTTATGTGGTCCTTACGGATGAAGTGCCTTAGGCTTTTCCCCAACGGAAGACCTGCGCTTGGAAAGAAAGGAAAGAAAGAAAGGAAAGGAATTCTCCTTGAGAAAAAAAAAAAGAAGAAAGCGTAGTTTTAGCATCTTGCCTGTTTGAAGTAGATCGTGATTGATATGTAGACGATACACGCCCGAAAATCACTAGCGGGCATTATTCTAATCTGCTTGTAATAAAATAAACCGCTTGTTCATGATAACGTCGGATTTTTCTCTTCTCTTTATTTTAATCGTGCAATGTGGATCCAAGGAACAAGGGCTTCTTTCCTTGCGGGGGGGGGTGATTTGAACTTTCTTTCTTTCTTTTTGTTTTTTTAAATACACTGCTCAAAAAAATAAAGGGAACACTTAAACAACACAACATAATTCCAAGTCAATCACACTTCTGTGAAATCAAACTGTCCACTTAGGTAGCAACACTGATTGACAATCCATTTCACATGCTGTTGTGCAAATGGAATAGACAACAGGTGGAAAGCAGAGGCAGTTAGCAAGACATCCCCAATAAAGGAGTGGTCCTGCAGGTGGTGACCACAGACCACTTCTCAGTTCCTATGCTTTCTGGCTGATGGTTTGGTTACTTTTGAATGCTGGCGGTGCTTTCACTCTAGTGGTAGCGTGAGACAGAGTCTACAACCCACACAAGTGGCTCAGGGAGTGCAGCTTATCCAGGATGGCACATCAATGCGAGCTGTGGCAAGAAGGTTTGCTGTGTCTATCAGCGTAGTGTCCAGAGCATGGAGGTGCTACCAGGAGACAGACCAGTACATCAGGAGACGTGGAGGAGGCCGTTGGAGAGCAACAACCCAGCATCAGGACTGCTACCTCCGCCTTTGTGCAAAGAGGGACAGGAGGAGCACTGCCAGAACCCTGCAAAACGACCTCCAGCAGGTCACAAATGTGCATGTGGCTGCTCAAACAGTCAGAAACAGACTCCATGAGGATGGTATGAGGGCCCGACGTCCACAGGTGGGGGTTGTGCTCACAGCCCAACACTGTGCAGGATGTTTGGCATTTGCCAGAGAACACCAAGATTGGCAGATTCGCCACTGGCGCCCTGTGCTCTTCACAGATGAAAGCAGATTTACACTGAGCGCATGTGACCGACATGGCAGGGTCTGGAGACGCCGTGGAGAATGTTCTGCTGCCTGCAACATCCTCCAGCATGACCGGTTTGGCAGTGGGTCAGTAATGGTGTGGGGTGGCATTTCTTTAGGGGGGTGCACATCCCTCCATGTGCTTGTCAGAGGTAGCCTGACTGCCATTAGATACCAATATGAGATCCTCAGACCCCTTGTGAGACCATATGCTGGTGCGGTTGGCCCTGGGTGCCTCCTAATGCATGACAATGCTAGACCTCATGTGGCTGGAGTGTGTCAGCAGTTCCTGCAAGATGAAGGCATTGATGCTATGGACTGGCCCGCCCGTTCCCCAGACCTGAATCCAATTGAGCACATCTGGGACATCATGTCTCACTCCATCCACCAACGCCACGTTGCATCACAGACTGTCCAGGAGTTGGGGGATGCTTTAGTCCAGGTGTGGGGGCAGATCCCTCAGAAGACCATCCGCCACCTCATCAGGAGCATGCCCAGGTGTTGTAGGGAGATCATACAGGCACGTGGAGGCCACACACACTACTGAGCCTCATTTTGGCTTGTTTTAAGGACATTACATCAAAGTTGGATCAGCCTGTAGTGTTTTTTTCCTCTTTAATTTTGAGTGTAGATCCAAATCCAGACCTCCATGGGTTGCTACATTTGATTTCCATTGATCATTTTGGTGTGATTTTGTTGTCAGCACATTCAACTGCGTAATGAACAAAGTATTTAATAAGAATATTTCATTCATTCAGATCTAGGATGTCTTATTTTTGTTTTCCCTTTATTTTTTTTGAGCAGTGTATATTTTTTATTTATTTTCTCTTTGCATACAACATGTGCTTAATGAACAGCATACGGTCTGAATCCATTCACTTACATAGTTTAAATACTTATTGAGTTCCTAATTTCTACCTCTTTTATGCAACTGTTGATAAAACAAGCCCCAAATTTGAAAATAGCCTGGGTCGTCTTTTTCTTTTATCTTCTTCAACTTTTCTTCTGTTACATCATCATCATCTTGTAACAATCCCATAATCCCTTGTGGGATGGAGTCCAGGCAACTGAACGGAGCTAGCAGAGTGTTTTACTGGCCGGATGCCTTACCTGTTGCCAATGAGGAGTTTTGTACAGCAGATAAATTCTCAGTGTGCCCAAAGAGAGAAATATCTGGCTCTACCTAGGATTGAACTCACAGCCTCCTCAGAGTTCCACCTATTTTGGTTGCCGCCACACACTGCGGGCTCATATTTAACTGGTTGTCCACTAAGACTCCAAGGTCCCTCTCCCAGGTACTGCTATTAACCTGGTTTCACCCGGTCTATAGGCGTACTTTTGGTTTTTCCTGCCTAATTTGCGTACCAATGGCAGCCAAAAAAGAGAAATTAAAAATTGGGTGTGAATTGCATTACTTAGCCACGTAAATTCTGGCCTCCACTGTGGTCCTAAGTTGGAGCTCCGCCAGAAGAGAGAGACATGTGAACTCCCTTGAATTCAATTAAAAGTGAGCGTCAAAATGAATTAAAATAAAAGCCAGCGTACAATTGGATAGGGTCAAAAAGTTGACGTGACTTGAATATCCTGGCCAAGGATCCAGAAACGGAGCCTCTGAATAATAACTGTCTTTGTTTGAGGTTAAAGAGGAATATCAGAGCAACGTCAACAAGTGACTTGAGATGTTTGTTTATTTATCTATGGATCCATCAATCAGACTGACAGACTATTAGGGTGGTTGATTAAGTCCTGATTAAATGAAACCCATTCAACTGGGGAAACAGAAATGTCAGCTCAACCTGCCCCTTGTTCTAAGTTCAAAAGAAACATCAGCGTCATTCATTTGAGAAGTTGATTTGATCCTGCAAGGAGAACACGGCTCATCACCCAAAGACATCAGCCAAAGAGTTCCTGCAAACAGCCGGTTCCTCCTTCCTTCCTTCCTTCCCTCCATGTCCTTCCTTCCTTCCTTCCTTCCTTCCTTCCTTCCTTCCTTCCTTCCTTCCTTCCTTCCTTCCCTCCATGTCCTTCCTTCCTTCCTTCCTTCCTTCCTTCCTTCCTTCCTTCCTTCCTTCCTTCCTTCCTTCCTTCCCTCCCCTTCCTTCCTTCCTTCCTTCCTTCCTTCCTTCCTTCCTTCCTTCCTTCCTTCCTTCTTATCCTTGCCTGCCTGTCAGGATCCTTTGGCCAAAAAGGTGAAGCTTAAAGCCCACCTGTCCATTGAAGGCCCTGTGGTCTCCAGAAGCTGGGTGAAATCTGCTGAACTTTTCTGGATCCAAAAGAAATAATGCCCGGGGCACCTTATAATTCCCCCCTGTCACTTGTCAAAACAGGTGGGACTTGTCAAAAAGCTTTTCCCACCTGACTTGCTCAGGGCTCAAACGCCGCTTATCTGTCCGTTGTGTTGCTAGCGGCTCTCCTTCGTCTCTCCCACTACCCAATCTTTGGCAGGGGTCCTGCTAACGGAGATGTTGTCAGCTTTGGAAACCGTATTTTACTTAGAGAATGGAGATTGCTTAATTATACCTTTACCTTCTACCTTGTAGGGTTACAGCTTCTCTTTTTAGTTCAACCTTCACCAAAGTGGCTAACTCCACCTGAGTAGCTTTCAACTCCAGGAATTCTCAGTCAGCATGATCACAGCTGAGAATCTTGGATCTTGAAGACCACGTTCTGGACACCATCACCCTGAATTCCCTAGCTGGTGAAGATAACAGATAATAGATAACAGATAATCAGAGTTGGAAGGGACCTTGTAGGTCATCTAGTCCAACCCCCTGCCCAAGCGGGAGACCCTACACTATATCTGACAAATGGCAGTCCAATCTCCTCTTGAAAGTCTCAAGTGATGGCGCTCCCACAACTTCCAAGGGCAAGCTGTTCAACATCATCAATGCTTCAGAGTGGACACGTGGAACCCACATATCTGACATGGGTCCAGTTAAGGGAAGGATGATGTTTTGACGTGGAAAAAAACCACGGGAAAGATAAGAATATCCTGGGCAGGGATCCAGAATGGCGATTATGCATAATAACTGCCTTTGTTTTAGAGTTAAGAAAAACATCAGATCAATGTCATAGAGTTCGTGTGATATGAGGCGTTTGTTCATTTATCTGTGGATCGATCAATTGAGTTATTCGGATGGTTGATTGAGTCCTGATTAAAAGTGTTATCCTTTCATTCATGGGGCAACTGGGAAAATAGAAGGGACAGCTCAGCCTGCCTCTTCTTCTAATTTAACTTCAAGAGGGTGTCATCATTCTAGAAGCTGATTTGGTCCTGCAAGGAGGACACAACTCCGTGCCCAAGGACATCGGAACAAAAGTTCCCGCGACCAGTTGGTTCCTCCCACATCCACCAAGATGGTCCTCCTTCCTTCCCTCCTTCTTATCCTCGCCTGCCTGTCAGGATCCTTCGGCCATGAAGGTAAGGCTTAAGCCCATGTAGGAGCAGGTCCACCGATCCATGTTGGTCTGGTGGTCTCCAGAAGCTGGGTGAAGTCTGATGAACTTTTCATTGGCCCATCCTGCTTGCTAGGCATGCTTTTAATTCTGTTTGCTTGAGCTGCTAATAGAGCTATAAATCCCTTTATTGGCTTATTCTTTCTGGATCGAAAAGAACCAACAGCCAGGGCACTGGATCCTTTCTCTGACCCGTGGCAAAACAGTTGAGGTTTGTCAGGCAGGTTCTCCCGCATTCCTTTCTTGCTCAAGGCTCAAGTTCCTTTTTACCTGTCCACTGTGTTGTTGGCAGCTTTCCTTCACCAGATCTTGGGCAGGTGTTCTGAAACCAATAATAACCAATAATCAGATTATGGTCATGTTCATAATTTATCACTTGTGGCTTGTACAGTATGTGCACGGTGAGCTTCTGTACAGGAGACAAATTCCTTGTGTGTCCAATCATGCTTTGCCAATAAAGAATTCTGTTCTGTTCTCTTCTATTCCTCTATTTCTCTTCTGTTCATTTCTATTTTTTTTGTAGATAAAGTTTTTTTTATTTTTAAACACAAACATACACATACAAAAACATAAAAACATAAAATCCTCTTCCATTTTATATACATACAGTGTGTCAGTTGGTTACGGGTCTTTTGTGCTATACTTTTGTAGTCATTTACTCACAATTTATATCAATCTTCACATTGTCAAACTAACATATGTTTATATATTTATCAGTTATTAATCATCCATGACTAAACTATTTATTCCATCATTTTATATGAGATGTTCCACATTTTATCTTAAAACTTGTTATACTTTCAAATTTCTATTTCTATTTCTTATTCTATTCTATTTCTCTATTTCTATTCTATTCTATTATTCTATTCTATCCTATTTTATTCTTAATTTCTATTCTATTTCTATACTATTCCTCAATTTCTGTTTCTATTACATTCTGTTAATTTCTATTTCTTATTCAATTCTATTTCTCTATTTGTATTGTATTTGTATTGTATTGCATTACATTGTATTTGTATTTGTATTATATTTTATTGTATTTGTATTTATATTTGTACTGTATTCTATTCTATTCTATTCTATTCTATTCTATTCTATTCTATTCTATTCTATTCTATTCTACTCTACTCTACTCTACTCTACTCTACTCTACTCTACTCTACTCTACTCTACTCTATTCTATTCTGTTCCTTCCAATATTCTATTCTATTCTATTCTATTCTATTCTATTCTATTCTATTCTATTCTATTCTATTCTATTCTATTCTTAAAGCTGGTGTGCTTATTGTTTCTGGATCCAAAGAAATAATGCCTGGGGCACCTAATCAACGGCCCGACCCTTGTCAAAACAGGGGGGAACTTGTCAGATAGCTTTTCCACGTACTTGCTCAGGGCTCAAACGCCTCTTATCTATCCATCTGTGCGTTGCTGGCAGCTCTCCTTCATTTCTCCCACCCCCCAATCTTAGGCGGGGGTCTTGCTAATGGAGAAGCCTTTTGTTTCCTTCCAGAAGATCTGGATAAGAAGGTCTTTGTTTTCCCGGCCGCGAACAAGAAGGCCGCCGTGGAGTTGAAAGTCTCCATTCCCGATCCCCTGACGAATTTCACCGTCTGCATGAGGTTTAGCTCCATCCAGGTCAAGCCCTATATCCTCTTCTCTTACTCCACCAAGCCCAACAGCAAGGCTTTCCAGATCATCAAACCCAACCCCAGCCAGATCAACCTTCAAATAGGCGGGATGACACAGATTATTGTGCCTCGGAAGTTCTTAACTTCGGAGTGGCAGCACATCTGCGTGGCATGGAACTCCACCACTGGACTGGTCTATTTTTGGCACAATGGCGAACTTCTCCCTCGCTTCGTAATGAAACCGGGTTACCAGATCGGCCAAAACGGAACCGTCTTTCTGGGGCACAACCAAGATTCCTGGGGGAAGAGGGAAAGCTTTGTGGGGGAAATGGCAGATGTAAACGTGTGGCAGCGAGTCTTGAAACCTGATGAAATTAATTTGGTAAAGAAAAATAATGAGGTCCCGAATTCTCTGGTCAGCTGGAAAGCCCTGAATTATGCGATTTGGGGCGATATCCGCGTGGAAGAGGCTTTGCACCAGGTTTCTTGAGTTTCTGAAAAGTTTGAAAAAGGAGAAAAATAGGGGGGGAAAAAGAAAGCAGTGGAGGAAAAAAATGGATAGTTTTGCAATGCATTGCAAATAGCTGAAGTGGATCACGATTGATATCTATCTCCTCGCAATAAAATTAGCCGCTTAGTCATGCTACGTTGAATGTTTCTTTCAATTTCTTCCAGCTGAAAAAGAACCCCAAGAGTACAGGTAGACCTCGACTTACAATGGGTTCACTTAGTGACTGTTCGAAGTTACAATAGATGTGATGACCCGGGGCGTGACACAAAAATAACAAAGTCACAAAAATAGAATAAATTCCCTTTAATGCCTCCAACTTGGCCCCAGTGTCTAATTATCCTCAGCTGGAGATCAAACTCTTCCAAAAAACAGTTTACGAAGGAAAGGAATACAGTCCGAACCCAAAGTAAAGATAATTAGAAATAAAAAAACCCAACACAAACCACACTGAAGTAATTAACACGGCAAGCCAGGATGATAAATTGCAGACTTTCAAAGGATAATGCAGCACCCACAGTTGGGAGAACGCCAAAACCCAGATAAGCCTTGACAAAGATAACGCACGCTTTGCTTCCAGCAAGGGAGCTGTGTGCAAACGCCCCTCTTATATCCTGTTCTTCCAGCTGCAGCTAATGAAGGGAATCAGGGCCCTTTCCTCCCCCATAAGCCATACCACCCATGTTGCTCCCTTCTCTGTTCCTCCCTGAGTGCCCAAGGATGAAGAGGGGATGGCCCTGGACTGTGGCCTTCTCCTGTTTCCTCCACAGCCACCGGAGCCACACTCCCGCTCCCTGTCAGCTGCTCAAACTCCCCTTCAGAAGCAGACTCCAATAAGGGCATGACAATAGCACTGAAAAAAGGGACTTGTGACCATTGCATTCCCCATAGTCACGTGATTTAGATTCGAATATGCTTAACCATTGACTTGCATTTATGATGGTTGCAGAGTCCTGGGCGGGGGGTCATGTGATCCCCTTTTGCGACCTTCTGGACAAGCCAAGTCCAGGGAGAAACCAGATTCACTTAACCACCATGTGGCTAATTTAACAATGGCGGGGATTCACTTAACGGACGTGGCAGGAGAAGCCGTAAAACGGAGCAAAATTCACTGAGCCCTATTTCTCACTTAGCCACGTCAATTTTGGGCTCGATTGTGGTCGTAAGTCGAGGACTACCTCTTCTGTAGAATGACTGATATAGGGTTTTGGAAAAGATCAGCACAGAAATAGCAATAAGACCGACAAGAACGAGGTGCAATGATACACTAGATCCGTGATGGCGAACCTATGGCATGCACCCCACAGGTGGCATGTAGAGCCATTCGTGCCGGCACGCGAGCTGCAGGCAAACTTACCTCACTGGGCATATGCGTGCCTCACAGCTGATTTTTGGCCAGTTTGAGGCCTTTTTCATATTTTCCCAAAATAGCAGAAATGATGAAACAGGCCTAGTTTTCAGCCAGCAAAACCTGCAGAAGCCTTCCTCAAGCCTCTGGAGGCTGAAAAAGGCCTCAAACTGGCCGAAAATCAGTTGTGAGGTGGGTGGGGATTGCGCACGCATGTGTAGAGGGTGTGGGGGTGTGTGCATTGCCTTCTGGTTTTATCTTTATGGCAATCCCTGACCCGCATTTTATACAATTCCCATTAAATTGTTAGGAGGCTCAAGTTAAGAAACATTTTATCACAAATCAGCAAAGATAAATAAAACGACGCAGGCCGCTAAACCCTTTATCTACAAGGAATAGAATTCTTTTTTTTTTTTTAAAAAAAGCCAAATAGTTTAAACCAATTAACCAGATTATAAACAAGTTAGTAGAGGAGAAAAAATATGTGGTTTTATATTGCAAGCGGCTATATTGGCGCCATGGATAAAAAAAAATGAGCATTTTATAGAATTATGAGGAATGTCGCTTAACATGAAACTCACTTCTGGGGTTCTTAAAAATATCCTGCTGGAACCAGCCAGATAAGATAATCTGGCTGTGTTTTTCCTCCAAGCAAGTATAAATTTCACACATGCATGTTGGATGCGCACAACCACAAGAGGTCATTGGAAGACGAGAGACATCTGGGGAACAGATCGATCCAGAAGAGATCCGTGCTTAACCAGCCTTTCAGCATGGAAAGTCTGCGTCCCTTTCTCTTCATTCTCTCCGCTTTGCTGGGAGCTTTGGCTCAACAAGGTGAGTGACATCTTGGCAATAGGAGATTACCCCACTTCCGGAGAGGTCAGTTGCGTTTGGGGTGCCGCACATTGTGGTGCATCCAGTTTGGGCCACCACAACATACAAAAAAGATGTTGAGACTTTGAAAAGAGTGCAGAGAAGAGCAACGAGAATGATTAAGGGGCTGGAGGTAAAAGCATACGGAGAATGGTTGCAGGAATTGGGTTATGTCCAGTAGTGTTGTTGGAAAAAATATCCATCTGGGTTCAGTTCCAAGTGGGGTGAAAAACACTGAAAACATGGAGGGCGATGGAAAGATGGTTTATTGATGAGCATGGGTGCAGTTGAACCCATGGAGTAGAGAGAGGGGGTGATTTATACCCTCTCTTGGACCTTGCCCTTGAGCTTCCTGTTCCTGTGCAAGAACATATATTCTATTGGTTGCTGTCAGACTCCATGGGGCTATTTAGGGATCCTAGCTAACTTTGTAGGCTGTCTGAATTATGATTGGTTGAACCTTGGGCTGATGCAATTGAAGAACAATTCCTGTTGTGTCTGCATGGCTTTGCCCTGAAGGATAATCCAATCACCCTGGAGCTGAAGTTCTTTTGTTTCGTAGATAGACAGGTACCAAAATGTCTGCTCTTCGTCTTTAAAAACATGCTTCCTTCTCTTACAGGGAAATATAATATTCTGCCTTTTTCTAATATTTCCTAGAATATTTCATTCTTCTAGGAGGGAGGTGGGTGCTAACTTTCCACAGCATAAAAAGAAGAGCTAGGGGAGACAGGATAGCACTGTTCCGATATTTGAGGGGCTCCTACAAAGACGAACAGGGACGCAGTGGCTCAGCGGCTAAGACGCTGAGCTTGTCGATCAGAAAAGCCAGCACTTTGGCAGTTCGAATCCCTAGCGCCACATCATGGAATGAGCTCCCCATTACTTGTCCCAGCTTCTGCCAACTTAGCAGTTCAAAAGCACGTTAAAAAATAAAATGCAAGGACAAAAATAGGGACCGCTTTGGTGGGAAGGAATCAGCGTTCCACGCTCCTTCGGCGTTGACTCCTGCCGGTCACATAACCAGTGTTAGGGATACACCCTAGCAGAATCTGCACAGCAGTCAGTCAGGCAGGCAAAAATATGTGAGATAAACGTTTTTGTAGCTTACACTCAGTAAAACAAATACACTGTGCTAGTTAAATAGTTTATTCCAGTAAGAGTTCTTTAGCATAGTCAAAACAGTCCATATATCATTCACTAGTTCAGTCCATCCGGGGATTATTCAGTTGCAAAGTCCAGTGTTGAAAAAGAGGTCAGTAAACTTACAAATATCAGTCCAGTAATATATCTCCTCGCAGTAGAGATATGAAGGAGTCAAACCTCCTTTCTTCCTTCGACATTCAAAAACTCAGCAGCAGGGAACACGCAGTTAGCAAAACATCAATCCCGCAAACCAGCAAAATCCAGCAGGTTCTCTTGCTCCCTCTTACGGCGGTTTCACAACTGCACCCAAATTTCATGCTTTGCAGTTTAAAGTGACACACACTTAAACTTACTATCATAGTTTATATATATTATTTTACCCAAACTACGTTAGGTAACCTTGTTATTCCTAACAACCAGGGAGGCATCCTTGGACAGCGGTGCCTCTTTGGCTTTGCCACGGAGATGAGCACCGCCCCCTAGAGCTGGGAATGACTAGCACAGATGTGCAAGGGGAATTTTTTACCTTTACAAAGACGAGGCAGTCAAACTATATTCAGGGGTGGGATTCTACCTGATCGGACCAGTTCTATAGAACCGGTTGTTAAGATTCTGCCCAGTTTGGAGAATTGGGAAATCGTGCCACTGGCTGGTCCCGCCCCCCTGCCTTCCTGCCTACTCACTCTTTACCTGGCATGTGTGCCATCAAACGTACCTGCGTTTGGTAAGTTGCTATTTTTTTCCTTTTTCCCCCCCTCAGGCATCAGCTGTTCTGCTGTGCCAGAAATCATTGGATTTCTTGCTTTCTAGCTAATCTAAAAGCAGAGCTGAATCTTCCTTAGGACTGAAGCTTCTATTTTTCAGTGCAGACTCAGATAGCAGATTGCAGAACAATAGATCTCTAAGTGAATCTGTGATTCTGCGAGCAACTCAATCTGCCTGCCTGCTTTTAGGTAAAAGTTGCTCTTTTTTATTAAAAAATGCAATATTTACATAAATATTTATAATATTTATATACAAGCCACGCCCGGCCAGTCACATGACCACCAAGCCACACCCACAAATTAGGCCACGCCCACAGAATCGGTTGTTCAGACATTTGAATCCCACCCCTGACTATATTGCAAAACACCAGAAAGGCAGAACAAGAAGCAACGGATGGAAACTAACCAAGGAGAGACGCAACCTAGAACTACGGAGAAATTTCCCGACAGTGAGAACAATTAACTAGTGGAACAGCCTGTCTTCAGAAGTTGTGAGTGCTTCATCAGTGGAGGCTTTTAAGAAAAGACTGTTTATCTGAATGGTGGAGAGCTACGCCCCACATTGGTCTATTATTTGAAACTGGGCCCTGCGGGCGGCAAACTGGCATGTTACCTGCACAGCTCAGCTCTCCCTCTTGCCTGGAGTTCAACTTATTGCATATGTTTCCATCTGCAGATCTCAAAAACCACGTCTTTGTGTTCCCGGAGGCCTCCAACACGGCGCACGTGGTGCTGGAAGCCAACCTGAAGAAGCCCCTGACCAGCTTCACCATTTGCGAGAGGGTGTACACAGACCTGACACGGGGCTACAGCACGTTCTCGTACGCCACCGCGGCGAGCGACAACGACATCATCGTCCACAGGGCCAGCCCCACCGAGTACGAGTTTTATTTGGGAAGGTCCAAGGTGGCCTTTAAAACCCCGGCCTCCACCTGCGGGTGGGAACACGTCTGCGTGGCGTGGGAGTCCTCCACGGGGATCGTGGAGCTGTGGCTGAACGGGGTCCTTTTACCCAGGAAGGGAATCGGGAAAGGTTACGCCGTGAGTCCGAATGCGTCCATCGTCCTGGGCCAGGATCAGGATACCATGGGGGGTGGGTTTGACAGCACAGAGTCTCTGGTGGGGGAACTCACCGATCTCTACTTCTTCGAGCGGGTGCTGACACCCCAAGAAGTGACTTTACTGAGGAAGAATGTCTTTGCAGCCAAAGCCATCATTAGCTGGAGAGCTCTGTCCTTCCAGATCAAAGGTTACGTTGTGGTTAAGCCCTTTCGTGGTGGGTTTGTGTAAAAAGATCTGACAGCTAATCTGGAGGATCAGCCCAACTTAAAAAAGAAAAGAAAAGAAATGGAGATGTTGCATTGAAAATAATAATAATAATAAAAAAATGAAACGCCCAAAGTTCCTTGTGTTTCCTTTGCCTTGTGGCTTTCTTGCACATGTTGCGTCGCTGTTCACAGTCGATGAAGGTCGTTCATTCCTTCATGTTCTACAGCTGCCTGGCTGAAGGAAGGGACTCTGTACGGGGAACAGTCATAAAGCAATTGGAAAGATATTATGGTTTTTCCGAAAGGGTGTGCATAACTGTAATCCCCTTTCTTCTCCTCCTTCTCCTTTTCCTACCAAGTTGTCTGCCTTCTTTCCTTCTCTCCTTTTCTTGTTTTTTTCTCTCGGTGTCTTTCTTTCTTTCTTTCTTTCTTTCTTTCTTTCTTTCTTTCTTTCTTTCTTTCTTTCTTTCTTTCTTCCTTCCTTCCTTCCTTCCTTCCTTCCTTCCTTCCTTCCTTCCTTCCTTCCTTCTTCCCAGTGTCTCCTCTTTGTTCCTCCTTCCCTTCCCCTTCCCTTTCTCCTCCCTCCTTCCCTCCTTCCCTCCCTCCGTCCCTCCTTCCCACCCTTCCCCTACTCCCACCCTCCCTTCCCCTTGCAATTTTCCTTCCTCCGCCCTCCCTTCCACCCTCCTTCCTCCTTCCTTCCCTCCCTCCCCCTTCCAACCCCTTCTCTGTACCCCCTCCTTCCCTCCCTCCCCCTTTCTTCCAATTCCAATTCTCCTTCCTTCCTCCCCCCACTTCCAATTCTCCTTCCTTCCTCCCTCCCTCCTCCCCTCCCCCTTTCCTTCCCTTTCCCTTCCAATTCCCCCCTCCCTCCCTCCCTCCTCCCTCCCTCCCTTCCTTCCTTCCTTCCTTCCCCCTCCTTCCTCAGTTTGGCCTGTTCTCATGCTTGCCCCCAAACCTCTCGACCTGTCCAGTGTGGCATTCAAGCTTGCCCCCTTCCCTGTCCTTGGACTGAGAGGAACCCCTTCCTCAAAGCCACCTTCCCCTCTTTAGGAAAGGATTTGGGCCACCAAACAGCCAGCTAGGACATGGAAGTATGACCTCGGTTCATGCTTGAACGGCCGAGCATCCCAAACCCAAGGTCAAATGCCTTCGAAAGACCTTTCTCCACCCACCGCCTTCCAGACCAGGAGTGTCCAAC
This sequence comes from Pseudonaja textilis, assembly GCF_049901715.1. NCBI lineage: Eukaryota > Metazoa > Chordata > Lepidosauria > Squamata > Elapidae > Pseudonaja > Pseudonaja textilis. The sequence goes on from NC_142005.1 coordinate 5,509,849, forward strand.
CTTGGCCAGACCCGTGGGCCCCGATTCTGGACACCCCTGGTCTCCTCTCTTTCTGACCTTCCAAGGAACTTCCCACCCAGGACACCCCAAGAACGGCCACCGAGACCCGTCCGAGGGTGAAGCCGAACTCAGCGGAATTATTGGGATGGTGCATCTCATCAGTTCAGATAAAAATGGAGCCTCTAAAATACCTCTGCACAGGTAATTATTAACTAATATATTACGTATTAGTGGGAAAGTCCCAGGAAGAAATTGACGGTAAATATTCCTCTTTGTTCTGAGTACAAGAGAAATATCTGAGGAATCTCCAAGGGTTTCAGCATTCGGACAGTTGATTTGCTCTTGAGAGGAGGAGGTGGCGGCTCTGCTCCCACGGACATTGGCTCCCGGAGTTCCTGCTGCCAGTCAGTTCTTCCACCCTCCACCAAGATGGTCGTCCTTCCTTCCCTCCTTCTTATCCTCGCCTGCCTGTCAGGATCCTTCGGCCAAAAAGGTGAGGCTTAAACCCATGTTGGAGCAGCTCCGTGGAGGCCCCCATGGTCTCCAGAAGCTGGGTGAAATTCTGTTGAGCTTTTCATTGCTGTTGTTCTCAGAGGGTCTGTTGGACCTTCTGTTTATGGCAGAGCTTGTGGGTCCAGGTAGAATATCAGCTTGTAAGTTGAGGGCTGATTTGCTCACAAGATCCTTCTGAGGTGGGCTCAGCCCAAGCCCAGGTAAGGAGTCTCCATGAGTAAGGAGGGACCTGAACTCCTGTCCACCATCTCTTTCCTTCCTTCCTTCCTTCCCTTCCCTTCCTTCCTTCCTTCCTTTCCTTCCTTTCTTCCTTCCGTTCCTTCCTTTTTCCTTCCTTCCTTCCTTCCTTCCCTTCCTTCCTTCCTTCCTTCCTTCCTTCCTTCCTTCCTTCCTTCCTTCCTTCCTTCCTTCCTTTCCTTCCTTCCTTTCCTTCCTTCCTTCCTTCCTTCCTTCCTTCCTTCCTTCCTTCCTTCCTTCCTTCCTTCCTTCCTTCCTTCCTTCCTTCCTTCCTTCCTTCCTTCCTTCCTTCCTTCCTTCCTTTCCTTCCTTCTGTCAGGTTCTGACAAACTGAATTCAAACGATTGCACCACCAAACTAAATTGAGGCTGAACACCTTCCTTCCTTCCTTCCCTTCTTCCCATTCCCTCCCTCCCTCCCTCCTTCCTTCCTTCCTCCCATTCTCTCCCTTCCTCCTTTCCTTCCCTCCTTCCTTCCCTCAGTCCCTCTTTCCTTCCAACTTTGTTATTCTGTGACCCTGTTATTCTCCTTTCTCCTCCCATTCCCTCCCTCCCTTCCTTTTCTCCTCCTTCCCATTCCCTCCTCCCTCTCATTCTCTTCTTCCTTCCTCCCTCCTCCCCAGCTCAGCTCAGCCAGAAGAAACTTAGGACTTTGAGACCTGCTCTCCTGCTTGGCGCCCAAGACCTCTGGGAGTGTCCCCCTCATTCCGGGTCCTTGAATGGAGAAGAGAACCTTTTCTTCAAGAGAGTCAGCGATTCCAAGCTGGATGACTTAATCTGGCTTTACTTCGTGCTGGGCCAAAAAATGGCCGTGGGACGTCAACCCTGATCTACAAGGCTGGTGTCCGGCTGACCAGGTTCTCTTTTGTCTCCTTCCAGATCTCCGGAACAAGGCCTTTGTGTTCCCAGCACCAACGGCTACGTCCGCAGTGGAGCTCCAGGTCTCCAACCAGCACCCCTTGACCAAGCTGACCGTCTGTTTGAGATACTACACCCTCCTGCCCCGTGCGTACGGCCTCTTCTCTTACGCCACCCGCTCCATCGACAACGATTTCCTGATCTTCAAGAACCAACCCAACGAGTACGCCATTCACGTTGGTGGCGCAGCGGTCAATTTCAAGGTTCCCCCGAAGGAGAAACCCAGCTGGGACCACGTCTGTGTTTCGTGGGACTCCAACAATGGGCTAGTCCAGTTGTGGCTCAACGGAGACCCCCTCCCTCGACAGGGCCTGAAAAAGGGTTACAGCATCGGCCCCCAGGCCTCCATCGTCCTGGGCCAAGACCAGGACAGCTTCGGAGGGGGCTTTGAGGTCGGCCAATCCTTCGTGGGGGAGATGTCGGACGTCTACCTGTGGGCCCGGGTGCTGACCCCCACGGAGATTAGGCTGTCCAGCAGTAACGCTGAGCTCTCTGGCTCCCTGATTAGCTGGAAGTCCCTGAGATACACCATCAAGAATGAGGTCTTTGTGGAGGAATTCCTGGCTCCGCAAAATGCTTGCATCTGAGAAAGAACAGAAGAAAAGAACAGGGGAAAGGAAAGGAGAAAAGAAAAGGGAAAAGAAAAGAAAATTTCTTTTTTGGGGTGGGGGGGGAATCTATATTTCTGCAAGGGGATGCAAAGGGCTCAAGTAGCCATTTAACAAATTATAGGCAGGTAATCCATACTTGTATAGAACGTGTGAACATTATACTTTCTTTATCAATAAAATTAGCTTTTTGTGTCATGTTGGGTTGAATGTTCCTTGGGGGGAGGTCTTCTTATTGGGTAAAAAAAACAAAAAACTAAATGCAAGTCTGGGGTCCCATAGTACCACCCTAAAGTATCTACAGATAGAATCTTGCAAGCCTTGGCGTGAGTCTCTTTGTAGTTTTCTTCTTTCTTCCCTTTCTCCCTTCCTTCCTTCTCACTTCCTTGCTTCTTTCCTTCCTTCTTCCCTCCCCCTTTCCCTTTCTTTCCCCTTCCAATTCTTTCCTTCCTCTTCCTCTTCCTTCCCTCCTCTCTTCCCCTCCCCCTCCCCCTTCCAATTACTTCCTTCCTTCCTTCCTTCCTTCCTGCCTTCCTTCCTTCCTTCCCTCCTCTCTTCCCCTCCCCCTCCCCCTTCCAATTACTTCCTTCCTTCCTTCCTTCCTTCCTTCCTTCCTTCCTTCCTTCCTTCCTTCCCTCCCTCCTCTCTTCCCTCCCCTTCCAATTCCTTCCTTCCTTCCTTCCTTCCTTCCTTCCTCCTCCCCCTCCCCCCCCTCCTTCCCTTCCTTCCTTCCTTCCTTCCTTCCTTCCTTCCTTCCTTCCTTCCTTCCTTCCTTCCTTCCCTCCCTCCCTCCTCTCTTCCCCTCCCCTTCCAATTCCTTCCTTCCTGCCTTCGAAAGACCTAAGCCACCCCTTCTTTTTCCACCCACCGCCTTCCAGACCAGGAGTCTCCAACCTTGGCCAGATCTGTGGGCCCCAACTCTGGACACCCCTGGTCTCCTCTCTTTCTGACCTTCCAAGGAACTTCCCAGCCCGGACACCCCAAGAACGGCCATCGAGACCCGTCCGAGGGTGAAGCCAAACTCAACGGAAGGTCCCTCCAAACTATTTTGATTGTGCGTCTAAACAGTTAAAAAATAAATAAATAAATAAAAATCGAGCCCCTAAATATATCTCTACACACATGCAGTAGTTAGGTAACACCTTATGTGCAGTGTAAATAGTCTTTCGGGGAAAGTCCAAGGAAGAAACTTGCGGTTAATACTCCCGTTTGTCCTGAGTTCAACAGAAATACGCAAGCCACATCCCAGAGTTTCACCATTTAAAGAGGGGATTTGGTGTCCGTGCCCAAGGTAATCAGAACAAGAGTTTCTGCGGCCAGCTGGTTCCTCCACTGTCCACCAAGATGGTCGTCCTTCCTTCCTTCTGTCCTTCTTATCCTCGCCTGCCTGTCAGGATCCTTTGGCCAAAAAGGTGGGGCTTAAAACCCATGTTGGAGGAGCTCTGCCTGTCCGTGGAGGCCCCTGTGGTCTCCAGAAGCTGCGTGAAATCTGTTGAACTTTTCATTGGCATGGTCCTCAGTAGGGCTGTTGGGTCTTCTGTTCATGGTAGAGCTTGTTGGTCATGTAGAACATCAAATGGTCAGGCTGTGGGGTTGGTTTCCACACAAGGTTCTTCTGAGGTGGCTTCAGCCAAAGCCCAAGTAGCTTTTCCATGAGTAAGGAGGGATCTGAACTCCTGTTCATCATCCCCTCCCTCCCTTCCTTCCTTCCTTCCTTTCTTCTCTTCCTTCCTTCCTTCCTTCCTTCCTTCCTTCCTTCCTTCCTTCCTTCCTCCCTTCCTTCCTTCCTCTCTCCCTTCCTTCTGTACCTTCCTTGCCTTCTTTCCTTCCTTCCTTTCCTCCCTCCCTCACTCCATCCTCCTTCCCTCCCTTCCCTTCCTTCCTTCCCTCCCTCCCTTCCTTCCTTCCTCTCTCCCTTTCTTCTGTACCTTCCTTCCCTTCTTTCCTTCCTTCCTTTCCTCCCCTCCTCCTCCCCTCCTCCTTCCCTCCCTTCCCTTCCTTCTTTCCCTCCCTTCCTTCCTCCCCTTTCCTTTCCTTTCCTTTCCTTTCCTTCCCCTTCCAATTCCTTCCTTCCATCCTCCCTCCTTTCCTTCTATACCTTCCTTCCCTCCTTCCATTCCTTCCTTGCCTCCCTTCCATCCTCCTTCCCTCCCTTTCCTTCCTTCCTTCCTCCCTTCCTTCCTTCCTTCCTCCCTTCCTTCCTTCCCAGCTTTCCCAAACAATGGGAAAGGTCTGCCCCCTGGTGTCCAACTTTGGCATTTGCACCTTAAAAGAAAAAGGGCGGATATACCAAATGTCTGAAATAGGAGCGCCCCCTGTTGGCTCAGTTCAGCGATCCCTCCAATAAAGGGAAGTTAAAGAATCCAGTTTGTGTCAGTCACCCAGACTAAAGATTTGGTCTTCCAAGTTCTTAGAAGAACCTTAGAAGGTAGCCTATCTAGCGGAGAACCGAAGTCCATCTACGCTGGAGCCCGTCCGCAGGGAATTTCTCTCTCCCCAAAATGTGTGTTGTAAAGAGTCCCCGAGGGGCTTTTTTTTCCCCCAAGAGGCCACTGGACTTTCTGGTTTTCCCTTGAAGATGTTTCCTTTCTCCTCCAAGAAGCTTCTTCAGCTCTGGATGGTGGGGAATGGAAGGATTTAGACTCCTTGCAGGCAGCTGGTCATTTGCATCCTTTTTAAGAGTGTCGTTGAGGCCACTTGGAGGTTTATTTGTGTCCTGGGGGTCACATGAGGGGTGCAAATGGGTGTGGAGCCTCCTTGGAACTGTTGAAAAGATACTGGAGATAGATGAGGTTGCATATCCCTCCCCCCACTCAATTGAGAGAGGGGCCAAGCGGCCTCAACGACCGTCTATAAAAGGATGCAAATGACCAGCTGCCTGCAAGGAGTATAAATCCATCCATCCTCCACCAGTCAGAGCCGAAGAAGCTTCTTGGATGAGAAGCGAAACGTCTTCAAAGAAAAACCAAAAAGTCCAGTTGCCTCTTGAAACAAAAACTTCCTTTGAGACAAACCAGGACTTGGAATGACGGAGAATCTCCACAGACATGTGTGTAAAGAGGTAAACGTTTGCCCTCTGGTGGTTGTGTGGGGACAGAACAGCAACAATTCGGCCCTCTGGTGGATCTTCTTACCCATTGCACCTGTAGAAAGAAAGTCAATCTTTTCCTCAAAGTCGTGTTGCTGGTCGCTCGTGGCTGGTTGTGAAAATAATATCGATGTCGGATAATAGTGGCTTCCTTTTCAGCAGCCATCTTTCCTGCGTAATCCTTCTTTTTAAATTAAAAATTAAAAGGGTGCATCTATCGACCTGATCTTTGTGTGGGAAGATCACACACCTAAAAAAAGTCTTTTGAAACACACAAATGGTTCTCGCTTATTAACCATCTACTTATCAATTATTTGAAGTTGTAACAGGCCAGCCAGAAGCTACTTAGTGTACAATGTTCCAGAGTTTCCACAGCTGCACACACACACACACACACCAACAACATTTTGGGAGCCTGGCCACCAGCTCACTTTTACAACCAGTTGCAACATTTGGTGATCACATAACCACAATTTGTGTCATTTCTTTTCTGCCAGTTTCCAGCAAGGTTCCCTTGCAAAAAATCATCTGTAGAAATGAACAACCACACACACACACACAAGGTGTAAAATTGTGCGTGGCCTTGACTTGTGACCGTCATGACTTATAATAGAAAGTCAGGGCTCCTTTATGGTCATAACTCGAGGACTACCTGAATCTTTCCCGCAAGATTTCACTAAAGTGGAAGGTTGTTTGCAAGCTACACAAACAGGAGATGAGAAAGGGAGGTTGATGGAAGCTAATCAAGGAGAGGAGCAACCTAGAACTAAGGAGAAATGTCTTAACAGTGAGGACAATTAGCCAGTGGAACGACTTGCCACCAGAAGTTGTGGATTCTCCATCACCGGAGGGTTTCCAGAAGAAATTGGACCACCAATTGTCTGAAATGGTGTAGCGTTTCTCGCTTGAGCACGGGGCTGGATTTGAAGATATCCAAGGCCCTTCCAACCCTGTTCTTCTGATATTTATTAGTCAGTCTATCCTTTGAGTGGGAGACTCAAGGGAACAAAATTGGAAAACATCTAGAAAGAGAAGAAAACAGAGTTTCAACTGTTGAAACAACAAAGTGAAATGGGATGTCAGAAACATTTGAACCCTAATTTCCACCTCATCTGCGGTGATCAACATGGACCTTTCCTTGTTGGTTCTGAGCACTTGTTGTATCCAAACATTGCACCGAATGTACTGTATTGTCTCTTCAGTTGATCTGGAGTGACATGTATCAAAGGTCAACCTAACAACAACAACAACAAACCCCCAGCAACTGTCAACAACACCAGAGTCATCTGATAGGACTCGGGGAGGGAAAAAAAACCCAAGAAATTTGATGGAATTGTTCAAAAAGTAGGCGAATTGGGTGTTGCGTTAGACTCTGATGGTTGGTCTGGGCTGGTTTCAAAACTTCCAAGTGCCAGTGGAATGTCTGCCATCATCAGATACCTTCTAAGATTCTCCAGAGGTTGAAGGAATGGCTCATCTTCTGAGAAAGGGTCTCACGATGAGCTTCTTTTGGGACTGAGTAGAAAGGGTTGGAACTAGGAAGGCTGCAGACCTTCAAGTGAAGACCGTAGGTAGGAATTTATGCTGGACATTAGTCCTTGGTGACCTCAACACAAACGCAAATCAGTCTCCACATATCTGAGGATTGAAATTGGGGAGAATTGGCTTCTCCTTCCTCCTCCTCCTCCTCCTCCTCCTCCTCCTCCTCCTCCTCCTCCTCCTCCTCCTCCTCCTCCTCCCCTTCTTTCTCTACTTTTCCTTTCCACCAGCTCACTTCCTTCTTTTCTACTTTCTTTATTTCCTTCCTTCCTCCCTCTTTCCACTTTCCTTCCTTTGTCCCTCCAATCCCTCTCATTCTCTCTTCTTTCCCCCTTTCTCTCCTCTTCCCTCCTCCCCTTCTTTCTCTACTTCTCCTTCTTCCTTCCTCCCTCTTTTCCACTTTCCTTCCTCCCTCCCTCCCTCTGTCTTCCTCCCTTCTTCTCATTCTCTCTTCCTTCCCCTCCTCTTCCTCCTCTCTCCTCCCCTTCTTTCTCTAATTCTCCTTCTCACCAACTCACTGCCTTCTTTTCTACTTTCCTTCTTTCTTCCCTTCCTCCTTCTTTTCCACTGTCCTTCCTTCATCCCACGCTCTGTCTCCCTCTCCCTCCCTCCTTCTCATTCTCTCTTCCCTCCCTCCCTCTCTTCCTTTACTCCTCCCTTTCTCCTTTTTCTGAATTGCAACACTCACAACTATACCCTTAGTTCCATAAACTATCATTCATACACCAAACTTGGAGGCTGTACAAATCTTTGGGATTTCAAGTCGCCTCTCTGAAATTCCAGACAAAAATCACAATGCCAGTTGAAGATGTTATACACGGATGAATTTATTAAAGGCTGCTGATGGTTTTGCTAGAAATTAACAATTACTTCCAATTTCTTGCAAAAAAAACCAAAACCACACTTTTCTTTGCTTTGCTTAAGAACCACAGAGTTCACTCATCCTCTTTGCTTTATGATTGCTGTGTCTGTTTAACAATTTCTGTAAAAAAGTGAATAAAATTAGGCCTGGTCATGTGTGGATCTGATTTTCGACCGTCACAACTTAGAACTCTAGTTACAGGACTCAATTATGGTTCTAATTTGAGAACTGTTCCTCTTGGTTTATGCATTTGGGGAAAGAAATCTTGTTCTTTGGATATTTGAAGATTTCACTGTCTTTTCTCACCCGACTTTGATTTTTGGGGGGGTTGACTTATCCACAATTATTCTTGCACAAAGCTAAAGGGGTTATATTCCTTCAAAAACTTCAATAAATGTATTAATGTATCAATCATGATTGATATTATGAGCCTCTTCATCTAGATGTCATAATTTTATATTGTGATATTATAATTGATGAGTATAATTTTACTGCTGTTTTTAATGCTATGTCTATACTGGCTTAAACTGCAGGCACATAATATATTCATTTAATGCTTACTACCAGGAGTACTAACCATGCGATTCATGCATATAAAAACACAGAAGAGAATTTGGGGAGTGAGGAAGAAAATACAAGATTCCAACAGAACAGAATAGTTGTAACTTACGGTTAAAATAAGGAGTCCTTAGTGCTCTCGCAGACTTGGTTGTTCTCTTGCAGACGTTTCATGACCCAACTAGGTAATATCATCAGTGCTAGCGGAAACCCTGTCAGTGCTGGTAGGAATGGCTGCTTGGCATTGGTACTTGACAAACAATCAAGAAGGTGTTGTTTACTTCTTGATTGTTGGTCTAGCATTAATCTAGGTGTTAAACTCTGTTCATATAGTGTCGATTGCTGGTGACAGGGTGGTCTCCTTGGGTAAGCAATACCCCAGTTAAGGAAAAAGTAATGCAGACAAACAAGGTTACAGCAAACAATGGCTTAATCCAGGAACCACCAGGAATCTCCCACCAACACTGACAGGGCAAACCACTAGTATATAAAAGTAAAACCAAACTCCTTTCTGCTCTAGCACTGATAATGTTACCTAGTTGGGGCGTGAAATGTCTGCAAGCAAGCGACCAGGCTCAGAAGGCCCCAAGGAAGCCACAGTCCTCTTTCTCCTCCTCCTCCTCCTCTGCAAACCCACTCCTTCTAGCACTGATGATGTTACCTAGTTAGGTCATGAAACGTCTACAAGAAAACCCACAAGCTGAAAGAGCACCACGAGTGACAAAATGGCTGAACCCTAAATGTGAGGGGCAACGGACCCCCCCAAAACTGGGGGACCTTATGGCTTCTTCCATTTGCCCATTTGATTCAAAGCTCCAGCCACTGAATTTCTGAAAAATGAAATTCAGGAGGTCCAGTTCAGAGGTGGTATTCAGCAGGTTCTGACCGGTTTTGAAGAACCGGTGGTGAAAAGTTTGAATAGTTCCGAGTGGGGAGGGAATGGAGAACCGGTAGTAAAAATTTTTTTGAATCCCACCACTGGTCCAGTTGAACGGTTGGGTTGGAGGCCTTCGAGCCAAGCTACTTTCCTTCTCCCTCCACCAACAATTTTGGAAAACCACCCCGTCTCGAAGGTCTGAACTGATGATTCAACTGATCCAATGGAAACGGGCAGAGAGCCACGTTCTGGGTGTAATCAAATGTGATATGAACCTCCTGGGTTTTGACTGGTGATCTGGATGGATTTGAAGGACCAGAGATGACCGGAGGAAGAGATGAGGTACAAATTTATATCGAACAGATGCTTCTTCCCCAGTAACAAGAATCCAGAACCACGTTGCCTTGAGTTTCATAGCTCAGGTTGTTCCATCTGATCATGGATGGATTGTACCCAGAGAAGTCATTCACAGTAGAGTTCCACATATATACTTGTTGGATCTCTCCTTGGAAGAAAATGTCCTCATGATGGGCTCGCCCAAGCTGGACCAAAGCATGGGGTCTGATGAAGTAACCTTGACGTACCACTTTCCTGGGCAACGTGCTTCTATTGAACTCAAAGGTGAGGACACCTGTCTCCGACGACCATTTGATGCAGATCTGATGCCAGTCTTGGTAGGCATCGGGGACTCGGAAGCGCTGAGGTACGCCACCGATGTAGACGGTGTACCACCAAAAGCCATCCAGGCCATGAGCCTTATAAATCAAGATTTCCTTGTCTTGGTCTTTGGTGGCGTAGGAGAACAGGGCCTGTTTGGACGGCGAGTCGGAGAAAGAACAGAGGCAGACCGTGATGTTCTCGAGAAGGTCATGAGACGGCTCCATCTCCAAGGTGACGTAGCCTTTGTGGGAGAAGATGAAGGAATAGCCCTCCAGATCTGGGGGAACGGAAAGAGAGAAGCCAAGTTAATTTGGGTTGTGTCTTAATCAGGGGTGGGATTCTACCTGGTCAGACTGGTTCTATAGAACCAGTGGTTGTTGGAGAACTGGCAAATCTTGCCACTGGCTGGCTCCACCCCTGCCCACCCACTCATTCCTTATCTGGCATGCGTGCCATCCAACTGGCCTGCGTTGCGCCTTCGCCTAATTTTTTTTTTGAAAACAATTTTATTGGTTTTTTTTAAAAGCAAACAAAACATAAAAACATCAGCTCTCTTCCATACATATATACAAGCAGTGTGTCGGTTGGTTCATCAGTTTTGTGCATTCATTTCGTAGTCTCAATTACAGTTATATTACATAATAACTCGTATTATCGATCCAAACTTATATAACCTCATATCACTATTAAAAAATCATTTGACTATGATTTTATTCATTCATACTTTACGAGATAACTATAATTTAGGTAGTTTATTCTATAACAAATCATATAATCATACCAAATCAATCCTTAAAAAACACTTTATAGATATGATGTCAAATAACAGAAGAAAAAGACTTCATCAGTGTAAATTGCCTAATTTTTGGTAGGTGCTATTTTTCCTTCCCTCCCCCTCTCGACCATCAGCTGTTCCGACTATCAGCTGTTCCGGGAGATTTAGATTAGCTAGAAAGCAGGAAATCGTTCGATCTCTTGCTGTCTAGCTAATCTCAAAGCAGAGCTGAACCGTCCTTAGGACTGAAGCTTCTATTTTTCAGTGTAGACTCAGGCAGCAGATTGCAGAAAGGTGGATCTCTGAGTGAATCTGTGCTTCTGGGAGCAACTCATTCCGCCTGCCTGCTTTGCCTAGCTTTGGGTAAAAGTTGCTCTTTTTTAAATAAAAAATGCAATATTTACATAAATATTTACATACAAGCCACGTTCAGCCAGTCACATGACCACGAAGCAACACTCAGTCAACAAGCCATGCCCACCCAGTCACATGACCAGCAAGTCACACCCACAAATTAGGCCACGGACACAGAACTGGTTGTTAAGAAATTTGAACCCCATCTCTGGTCTTAGTACATTTCCACCATACACATTTCCTTGGAAAACTCAAACCAAACGGGAAGGATTCTACTGGTTCGGGACGGTTCGGGAGAACTGGTTGCTCTGAGCCCACCCATTCACCCCGGCTCTAGTCTGTGCCTTATTTCCAGGTTCTCCAGCTAAGCTGATTTGCGCGGCATCAGCTGTTTTACACACAGGGCTTGCAGCGGAAGGTGACTTGCAAACGCTACACGCGTTTGGCGCTCACCGAATCGGTGGTTAGCCCGTCTGAATCCCACCCCTGAAACCAGGGTAGTGTGTAGGCATGTACGTGCTTATGGTTGAGAGAGCGACATTCTTCTTATTTTATCCACATGTTGGCAAATCTCTTTGCAGTGCCGTGGGCTAACTAAATTAATAATAATAAATTAATTTGGAGTTTTGCTACTGGTAGTTCTTGACCTACAAGCAACCACAAGCGAGGCAATTTTCCCACCAATCAGGGAGTGCTGCCCCATTTTACCGCCTTGATTTGCCACCGTTGTTAAGTGGATCACTGCAGTTGTTAAATTAGTCACAAGGTTGTTAAGTGAACCACACACACACACACACACACACACCCATTGACTTTGTTTGTCAGAAGACCACAAATGACAACCACCTGACTTCAGGATGCCGCAACGGTCATAAATACAGACCAGTTGTCAAGTGCCTGAATTTTAACCATGGGGATGCGGTGAGTGGTGCGGTGGTCTAACGGTGGAGCTCTCACCTCACAATCAGGAGGCTGTGAGAGTTCGATCCCAGGTAGAAGCAGATATTTTTCTCTCTGGGCATGATGAGAATATATCCGCTGAACAAAACTCCGCATCAGTGACAGGAAGGGTATCCGACCACTAAACACTCAGTTTCATTCAGTTGCTCCAACTCTACCCTGATGCAAGGGGTTTATCATTAAAAGACCTATGGTTGTAGGTTGAGGATTGCAGAGGAGTGTCTGTGGGGTGTGGCCTAAAAAAATCAAGATGGATGCCATGAGAGTCTGGCAGTTCCATTACCTTGTCATGGCGGCCATCTTTGTTGACCAGACCCCCACTTCTGAAGAGCTGCCCTCTTGCAGTGTTCATTCATGGGTTCTTGCAACACACCCAGCAAACCAACAGTGGTGACCTTCTCCTTTCACTGGTCATCCTGTCCTTGGCCAGCTAAGATTGCCAGCTGGCTGGATCTCTGGATGCCAACCTCAGCCCTGGCATTAGACCAAGGTTTATCTGTGCCCTCACCTGAATAGTGCAAATGGGTGTGAATTCCTTTCAGCAGGTCCAAGAATCTCCTTCTCCTTCTTCTCCTTGTCTGCTCCTTCTCCTTCTCTGTCTCTTTCTCCTTCTCCTTCTCCTCCTCCACTCCACAATCCCCATTCACTTCTAGCACTGATGGTGTTACTTGGGTTATGAAACATTTGCAAGAAAACAAAGAAGCTCAGAGAGCACCAAGGACCCCACAGACCACCTCCTCCTCCTCCTCCTCCTCCTCCTCCTCCTCCTCCTCCTCCTCCTCCTCCTCCTCCTCCTCCTCCTCCTCCTCCTCCTCCTGCCACTGTTAAGGTTTTATTGTTGTAATCATCACAGTTGTTGCTATTCCATTCTTGATCCGATGCCTGAATTGCAAAAATGAAACACGAGCATCCCCTATCATAGAAACCCCTTCAAAGAGCATATCCGTTCTTGGAGAACAGCGATGGGGACATCCAGACTTTTAATTTTCATCTTTTAAAAAAAAACAAAAACAAAAACTTTCTGTTCTGCATCAGAACATTTCACAAAAAAATGGGGTTTCCTTCCCACCCCCCCATGGCACTCTGGGAAAGATCAATGTCTATTTAAGGAAAAGGCTCAGCGGTCTTGATGTTGAGATGTCAGAAAATGAGAAGACCAGAGTGATGCTTCGGGTCAGAAAGCTTTCTGTAGCACCTCAACGTAGGTTGGGGAGCGTCAAATTGTCAATGTTCGAAGCAGAAGGCATGCTTAGGACATGTTCCTTAGAGGGAGACAGGACCATTCATGGTTCCTCTGTTGGTTTCATCCCAGATCTTGAAAGAAAAGCCTTTGTCTTCCCGTTGTTTACAAACATAGACTTCGTGAAGTTGAAGGTGGACCTCCAGAAGCCTCTGACCAGCTTCACGGTGTGCGAGAGGTTCCAGACGGAGGTGGTGTGTCCGTTTGCCCTCTTCTCTTACACTACCAAGGATGATGACAACGAATTCTTGCTCCACACCAACAAGCCAAACCTCTTGAGCGTCTTCATGAAACAAGGGATCGTCAACTTTGACATCTCCAAAGCACGCCCAGCGTCCACCTGCAAGGACCACCTCTGTTTCACCTGGGAGTCCAAGACCGGATTGGCGGGTTTGTGGTGTAACGGGCAACCCTTACCTCGAAAAATCATCATGAAAGACCAGGTTGTCCAAGACAATGCCTCCATCATCCTGGGGCAAGAACAGGACTCCTTCGGTGGACTGTTTGATGCCAACCAGTGCTTTGTGGGCGAGATCGAAGATGTCTATTTCTGGGACCAGGTCCTGCAACCGGATGAAATCTGCCGGGTTTGGCACAACCGGGTGGTGCCCCATCCGCTCATCGACTGGCGAGAGCTGTATTACGAAACCCACAGAGATGTGATTGTGGCACCTTCCAACATCTGCGCCTGCCGAAGTGAGAAGGCTTGGGCTCCCCAACGGGCGTGAAAAAAAAAAAAAAATAGCCCACGGCCAAAAATTTGGATCCCACCTGTTAGTGACTCAGTCAAGAGCGGGACAGCGACCGGCCATCTTTGGGTTATGAAAGAGACCAACTTTCTCCTACAAAAAGACTCTCCCTTGTACAAAAAGGCTGCCGATTTGCTTAATTTGTCTAGAGAATGTTTGGGTTGCGTTTTGGAAGTGCAAGTGGTGTGTGTGTGTGTGTGTGAGGAGAGAGAGAGAGAGAGAGAGAGGAAGAGGAGGAGAGAAGGAAGGAAGACAGGAGGGAGGAGGGAGGAGGGAAGAAGGGAGGGAAGGAAGGAAGGAAGACAGGAGGGAGGAGGGAGGAGGGAAGAAGGGAGGGAGGAAGATGAAAGGAAGGAGGAGCTGGAGGAGAGAGAGAGGAGGAGGGAGGGATGGGAGGGATGGGAGGGAGGGAGGGAGGGAGGGACGAAAGAAGAAAGGAAGATGGGAGGGAGAGAAGAAGGGAAAGAAGGAAGACACAGCAAAAAGAAAGAGGAAAAAACAGGGAGAGAGAGAAAAGAAAGAAAGAAAGAAAGAAAGAAAGAAAGAAAGAAAGAAAGAAAGAAAGAAAGAATGAAAATAATCAGAAGTTCCCTTTTTGGCTAATGGGAAGCACAGAACATAGAACGAAGAATAATAGCGTTATAATATACAATATACAATATTTTGTATTAATATGCAGGATAATAGAATTACGAGAACGTTCAGAGTTCTGCCACAGATGTGAGCCGGTCACCCCTGCAGAGATTCTGCCTTCCCTCCCCGGTTTCCCTTCCTCCCCTTCGCTGTTTTCTGCCCTTGCCAAGTCTCCCAGCTCCATAAATTATACGTTGGAATAACATCTCGCCACCATGTTGTGCATGCGTTAGCAGGTGTGGGATTTATCTACCTAGAGGAGCTTCCAGATCAAGCTAATTATCGGCCTGCCTGCTGCTCTCTCCAATTCCTGATGCAATTCCCCCCCCCCCCAGCAAAGAGCAGCGAGTGCGAATCTCTTTCTTTCTTCTCCCTGATCCGATCCCATTGGCAGGCTGGGAGCCCTTTGCCTGCCTCCCCCCGCTTCCCCCCTGCAGGAGAGCCGCAAACACAACTGACGGGTTGTGTCAACAGAGGCCATAGAATCAACATCCCGTGAAGGATTAGCCCCGCTTTGTAAAGCCTTTAGCAAGGCCACACCTGGAAGGCTGCGTCCCGTTTCGCTCTCCGCGTTACAAAAAAGGCACTCAGACTCTAGAAAAAGTGCAGAGAAGAGCAACCAGGATGATTAATGAGGCTGGGGACTCAAACATACGAAGAACCGTTGCAGGAACTGGGCTTGGCTAGTCTAGGGAAGAGAAGGACCAGGGGAGACAGGAGAGCGGTCTTCCAATATTTGAGGGGCTGCCCCAGAGAGGAGGAAGGGGGTCAAGCTATTCTCCAAAGCACCGGAAGAAGAGGTGGTATTCCGCCGGTTCTGACCGGTTCTTGAGAACCGGTAGCGGAAATTTTGAGTAGTTTGGAGAACTGGTCAATATCACCTCTGGTTGGCCCCGCCCCCATATCTATTCTCCGCCTCCCGAGCCCCAGCTGATTGGCTGGGTCTTCTTTGGTTGCCCACCAGAAGTTGTGGGTGCTCTATCGCTGTGTGTGTGTGTGTGTGTGTGTTTTAAAGAAGATACTGGACAGCTGTTTGTCTGCAATGATATATAGGGTCTCCGGGTTGAGCAGGGGTTGGACTAGATGACCTTCCCGGTCTCTTCCATGTCTATTCTGATTGATTGATTATGTCAACCCTTTAACAGTGATCCAGTCCATTGGATTATGATCCAAAGAAGCCACAGGCAGGGAAGGAAGGGAGAAGGAGGGAGGGAGGAAAGGAGGAAAAATGGAAGGGAGTGGAAGAGAGAATGGAAGGGAAGAAGGGAGGGAGAAGGAGGGAAGAAGGAACTGTAAGGCTGGAGAAGCAGATACAGCAGAGGCGGTTATTCAGCCGGTTCTGACCAGTTCTGGAGAACCGGTAGAGGAAATAGGGAGTTGTTTGGAGAACTGACCAACCCAATCTCTCCTCTGCCTCCCATTGAGTCCCAGCTGATCGGCTGGGTCTCCTTTGGTTGCCCTGCACAGGAGAACAGAGCTGGAAAGCAGGTTAGTGGGGTGGGGAGGGAAGGGGGATTTTGGCAGTATATCCTTCCCCTGCCATGCCCACCAAGCTGACCCACGCCCACAGAACACCACACCCACCAAGCCACGCCCACAGCTGATGGGCTGGGTCTTCTTTGGTTGCCCTGCACAGGAGAAGGGAGCTGGAAAGCAGGTTAGTGGGGTGGGGAGGGAAGGGGGATTTTGCAGTATATCCTTCCCCTGCCACGCCCACCAAGCCAAGCCACGCCCACAGAACACCACACCCACCAAGCCACGCCCACAGCTGATCGGCTGGGTCTTCTTTGGTGCCCTGCACAGGAGAAGGGAGCTGGAAAGCAGGTTAGTGGGGTGGGGAGAGAAGGGGATTTTGCAGTATATCCTTCCCCTGCCACGGCAACCAAGCCAAGCCACGCCCACAGAACACCACGCCCACCAAGCCACACCCACAGCTGATCGGCTGGGTCTTCTTTGGTTGCCCTGCACAGGAGAACGGAGCTGGAAAGCAGGTTAGTGGGGTGGGGAGGGAAGGGGGATTTTGGCAGTATATCCTTCCCTGCCACGCCCACCAAGCCAAGCCACGCCCACAGAACACCACACCCACCAAGCCACGCCCACAGCTGATCGGCTGGGTCTTCTTTGGTTGCCCTGCACAGGAGAAGGGAGCTGGAAAGCAGGTTAGTGGGGTGGGGAGAGAAGGGGGATTTTGCAGTATATCCTTCCCCTGCCACGGCAACCAAGCCAAGCCACGCCCACAGAACACCACGCCCACCAAGCCACACCCACAGCTGATCGGCTGGGTCTTCTTTGGTTGCCCTGCACAGGAGAACGGAGCTGGAAAGCAGGTTAGTGGGGTGGGGAGGGAAGGGGATTTTGGCAGTATATCCTTCCCCTGCCATGCCCACCAAGCCGAGCCACGCCCACAGAACACCACGCCCACCAAGCCACGCCCACAGCTGATCGGCTGGGTCTTCTTTGGTTGCCCTGCACAGGAGAAGGGAGCTGGAAAGCAGGTTAGTGCAGTATATCCTTCCCCTGCCACGCCCGCAGAACGGGTAGTTAAAAAAAAATTGAATACCGCCATTGAGAGACAGCCCCCGTGTGTGAATATCTGATGTGCTGGAATAGTTTATTTCTGAGAAATAATGAAAAAAATATCAGGTAGGCAGCAAACAAGAGAGCCGTCCCCTTTTCTACGGACGCCCTACGTGATAAAACAACCAGCTTTGGCCGCCTGCTCTTTGCAAGTCTTACAAGCAAGGAAGTCGGAAAAACAAATGATTTTTGACACACCGCTTTTTTTAATATTAATGTTAGGATGTCGCTGCTGCCTCCGGTTGCAAGTGGAAAAATGAAATATTTCCTTATCAGCATCTGCCCGAACCAGCTGACTCTTCCTTGTTTCCTTTATGGCTACCAACTAATTAAATAATTTGTATCACATAAATCATTTCCTTTCCCATTAACCTCCTATTAAGAGGAAATGTCATTTTCATCCCTTACTTGCAATGTCCCACTGCCTTTCAGCTACCTACCGTCGTTAGGCCCCTCCAAATTCCAAGCATATATAATACCCCGCATTGACGTAGTTTCTTAAAAAACATGACAGCGCTCATAATTCCAGCAATATATGCTTTTGATTAGCGATGTCGTTGCACCGAAGGCCCATTTCCCCTCCCCAAATAACTCCCTTATGAAGTCACTTGACCTTCTGCTGGCTTGAGAGGAAAAGAAAGGAAAAGAAAAGGGAGAATGGGAGAGAGACACAGAGAGAGAGAGAGAGAGAGGGAAAGAGGAGGAAAGGGAGGAAAGATTAAGAGAAAGAGAAGGGAAGAGAAGGGAAGGAAAAGAACGGAGACTGGGAGGGAGGAAGGGAAGGGAAGGAAAAGAGAGCGGAATGGAAAGAGGAAAGATTAAGAGAGAGAGAGAAAGAGAAGGGAAGGGAAGGAAAAGAAAGGAAAAGAAAGGGAGAATGGGAGGGAGGGAGGAAAGACTAAGAGAGAGAGGGAAGGAAAAGAAAGGAAAAGAAAGGAAAAGAAAGGGAGAATGGGTGGAAGAAGGACTAAGGAGAGGGAAGGGAACGAAAGAAAGGAAAAGAAAGGGAGAAAGGAGAATGAGAGGGAGAGAGAGGAAGGACTGAGAGAGAGGGAAAGGGAAGGAAAGAAAGGAAAAGAATGGGAGAATGGGAGGGAGGGAGGAAAGACTAAGAGAGAAAGGGAAGGAAAGGAAAAGGGGATGGAAGGAAGGGGGAAAGATTAGGAGAGAGGGAAGGGAAGGAAAAGAAAGGGAAAGGAAAGGAAAGAAAGGAAAAGAAAGGAAAAGAAAGGAAAGAAAGGAAAAGAAAGGGAGAATGGGTGGAAGAAGGACTAAGAAGAGGGAAGGGAACGAAAGAAAGGAAAAGAAAGGGAGAAGGAGAATGAGAGGAGAGAGAGGAAGGACTGAGAGGGGAGGGAAGGAAAGAAAAGAAAGGAAAAGAAAGGGAGAATGGGAGGGGGAGGGAGGGAGGAAAGACTGAGAAAAAGGGAAGGAAAGGAAAAGAGAATGGAAGGGAGGGAGGAAAGATTAGGAGAGAGGGAAGGGAAGGAAAAGAAAGGAAAAGAACGGGAGATTGGGAGGAAGGAAGGACTAAGGAGAGGGGAGGGAAGGAAAGGTAGAAAGGAAAGATAGAATGGGAGGAGGGAGGAAGGCAGGACGAACAGAGAGAAGGAAGGGAGGGAAAAGAAAGATAGAAGAGGGGGAGGAAGGACTAAGAGAGGGAAGGGAAGATAAAATGAGAGGGAGGGAGGGAGGGAGGGAGGAAGGACCAACAGACAGAGGGAAGGAAAGGAAGGAAATGGATGGAGAACGGAAGGAAAGGAAAGGAAGACACAAAGTAAAGTTAAACACAAAGTAAAGAGTAAAAAACTAAAATAAAGTAAGAAGTAAAGTGTAAAGTCAAAAGCCAAGGAGAAAATCAAGTCAAGTAGCTCAACCTTCTGGGCCAGGATCTTTTCCATGGTTGGTTTTAAATCTTGCATGGCGAATTGGGCTGCTCGTCTATCTTTGCCGAATCGATAGATACTCACCTTCCTGGAGAGACGTTTTCGAGAGACCGGCCAAGAGGAGCAAGCAGAGCCACCACGGAGCCATTTTCTCCGTGCTTGCGGGGGAGAAAAGAAACAGACAAGAGGTTGGAGAAGGAATTTGGTCTGCAAGAAACGGAGTTCGACGGGTGGCTGCAAACTGGCTTTGCAAACCAGCAGCTCTGCAAATATGTAGCCTCCAGGGCAGGGTCTAAATTGATCCTGCAGCGTGATAGGGGTGGAATCCAAACCACAAATATTTGGGATGGGCTTCAGGATGTGTAGAAGACACCCAAAGAGATTCTTCCTTAACTCAATGTCTATGGAGATGGTTTTTTGGTTTTGTTTTTCAAAATTAAACTGGACTTTCTTTGCTTTTCCTTGAAGATGTTTTGCTTCTGATTCAAGAAGCTTCTTCAGGAGAATGGAAGGGTTTTTTTTTTTATTTTGAAATCCTCTGGTCATTAGTACTCTCTCTGAGAATCGCTAAGGCCACTTGGAGGTTTGTCTATGCCCTCAGGGTCACTTGAGAAGTGCAAATTGGTGTGAAACTTTCTTGGAACTGCTGAAAGGATTGTGTTTTTAATTTCTCAAGAACATTTTTTTTTAAAACTCCTTCCTCTGTGAGTTAGGGAGCCGAGTTCAAGGATGTGAAAAATCATCACAAAATGGCCACTGGTTTAATTCTTCCAATTTCCAGTCAGAAAACTCTTCCTGGAGTGGAAGAGATGGCTAGTCCTTGACTTATAACCAACTCGAAGGAGGTGAATTACAACCCAGATCTGACCTTCTGACAATTGTACTCCAATCACACGACTCTCTTCGGGCACTCAGTGACACAGTCACATTTTAGAGCCACTTGACAGTGTCTGGTGGATCTCTTGATAGGTTTTTTGGATGATTTTGCCAAAAAACTGGCACTTATTTCTGGTTTGAGGGAAAATTGCACCAGGCTGAACAATGGGCTCTCAATATTTGCAAAAAAGGTCATGAAATTAGGTCGGTCTTATGAACACATTCATTTTATGATGGTTATGACTTATGACTATAATGGGCAGGCTCTGTTACTGTCATAACTTGAGGACCACCTAGAATTTCACACAGAAATAATTGTTTCTCAACCATTTGGGCTAATTCTCTGTTTCATTTCCCTTATGTGGGAGGAGGGTCAGGGTCATACTGCATTTCCAGGCCATTTTTTTGCCCACAGATGGCTCAGTTAATCTCTAGAACTGACCTCCATAACTCTTGAGTTTTCCAAGAGTATGGTCCGCAAGAAGCGGAGCTCGGCGGGTGGCTGCAAATTGGCTTTGCAAACCAACAGCTCTGCCCAAAAAAAAGAAAAGAAAAAAGAGTGCTAATATACAACTTAACACTAGGTGGAGACAAAGAGTTCATTTTTTTTTCCTTCCCAGGTTTTGTTCCTGCCCTCTAGTGGCTCTTTAGATCTTTGCAAACCAGGATCTGGAAATCTTCTCCAGGACCATGGCTGGCTGGTTTGAGCTGGATTGACAGGTCCTTAAATTGCCTTTGATGGATTTGTTTTCTTCTCGAGGAACAAAACCAGGGCTTTGTATGTCGATTCTGGCAAAGCGTGAAGAGTCAGGCGATTCACAGCTGGAGCTGCTTGTCAGATGCTCCTGGAAAACGTCTTTTTATGAAATTGGATGACTCAACAACATGTTGTTCCCGAAAAGTCAGCTATTTGGATTCTGCCTTGAGCAGAATGAATGTTGATCCTAGTTTTGGTCAAGGGATAAAAATGCCTCTCAGCTGGGTTGACCTTACCCTTAACAGGGTGGCTTTGTTCTCCAAACTGTCTGACCAGTCCATCTGGAATAACACAAACACTGTTTGCGTTCATGCGATGAGCGATGCAGAAAACGGTAAACCGTTTTCTTTCTTAACCTGGCGGCCTCTTTCAAGGCAACGTTGGAACTCAGCTATTATCTTCCAAAATTGTCATGGAGATCAGCCTTAACCTGCAAGGTTTGACAAGTCTTCCTTCCTTCCTTCCTTCCTTCCTTCCTTCCTTCCTTCCTTCCTTCCTTCCTTCCTTCCTTCTTTCCTTCCTTCCTTCCTTCCTTCCTTCCTTCCACCCCTCCCTCCCTCCATCCTCTCTCCCTCCCTCCTCCCTTTTCCTCCTTTCCCTCCTCCCTCCCTCCCTTCTCCCCTTTCCTTCCTTCCTTCCTTCCTTCCTTCCTTCCTTCCTTCCTTCCTTCCTTCCTTCCTTCCTTCCTTCCTTCCTTCCTTCCCTCCTCCTCCTATTCTTCCTTCTTTCCTTCTTTCCTTCCCTCCCTCCCTTTTCCTTCCTTCTCCCCTTCTCCTGTTCCCCTTCCTTCCTTCCTTCCTCCTCCTCCTGCTGTTCTCCTTCCTTCCTCCTCTCTCCTCCTCCTCCTCTTCCTTCCTTCCCTCCGTCCCTTTTCCTTCCCTCCCTCTCCTCCTTGTCCTGCTGTTCTCCTTCCTTCCTCCTCTCTCCTCCTCCTGATCTTCCTTCCTTCCTGCTGTCCCTTTTCCTTCCCTCCCTCTCTTCCTCCTCCTCCTGTTCTTCCTTCCTTCCCTCCCTCCCTTTTCCTTCCCTCCTTCTCCTCCTTCTCCCTCCTCCTCCTCTTTCCTTCCTTGCTTCCTTCCCTCCTTTTTCACACCATTTCCCTTCCCTCTTTTCTCCTCTTCCCCTCCCTTCCCCTTTTGTAATTTTTAAAGTAAGAAATGAGGGGAGTGGTGGTAACAGAACAGGGGATTCACTTTCCTAGCCTTTCTTGACAAGCCGAGGTCCATGCCACATCCCCCGACCCAGACACAGAGAGAGTGATGATAGATAGATCAATAGATAGATATGGATGGATGGATTGATAATTAGATAGAGATGATAGATGATAGATAGATAGATGGATAGATGGATGGATGGATGGATGGATGGATGGATGGATGGATGGATAGGCTAGAGCAAAGTAGAGTAGAGTAGAGTAGAGTAGAGTAGAATAGAATAGAATAGAATAGAATAGAATAGAATAGAATAGAATAGATGGTGAATGGGATGGAATAGGATAGGATAGGATAGGATAGGATAGGATAGGATAGGATAGGATAGGATAGGATAGAATAGAATAGAATACTTTATTGGCCAAGTGTGATTGGACACACAAGGAATTTGTCTTAGTGTAAATACTCTCAGTATACATAGAAGAATGATAGATGATAGATAGATAGATAGATAGATAGATAAGATGGATGGACAGACAGACAGATGATAGATATGGATAGATGGATTGATAGACAGACAGATAGATAGATAGGCAAGCAAGCAACTGTTGTATTTCTCCCCATGGTCACGTGATCAAAACTCATTTGTCTTGCTTAGCAACAGATACCTTGTGGCTCCATTGTGGTTGTAACTCAAGGACTACCTACATTACAATATAGCCGATCTCCCTAAACGTTATTTTAACCTTCCCTCAGAGTTGATTTCCTGATCTTTTCTTACCTCGTGGAAGTGACACCCCCCATTTAGCAGCGGGGATTTCTGTCTGCCTCTTCGCCTCGACTGCCTCCCTAATTTGTCATGTTCCCGTGGCCTGCTTTTAATATAGTTTGACAATAATCACTTAGAGATGTGCAAGCTTTGATGAGGGGCGGTGAGAGTCGAAGGTAATGCAAATCAAATCAGCTCGTCAAAGTGATATATTTTCCTCCCCTGAATTGAAAGCAGACCTGGAGGATCCATTTTGGCTGAGTCTCTAATCCTTTCGCCATCTTCTCCTGGGCAGAAAACAGCAAGTCCAGCAGTTTGATCCCTCTGGACACATAGAACGTGGAGTCTTGGCACTAGAAGGGACCCTAGAGGTCTTCTAGTCCAACTTCTAGCCCAGGGCAGGAGACCTTACACCCATGATGGCGGACCTATGGCACGCGTGTCACCTGTGAGCCATTTGTGCAGGCACGCGAGCCCAACTTACCTCACTGCGCGCGCCTCCCACCTGATTTTCGGGACTTTTCCGGCCCGCCAGAGGCTTGAGGGAAGCCTCTGCAGGCTTTGCAGGCTGAAAAATAGGCCCATTTCACCACTTCCTGTATTTCTGGAAATACCGGAAGAGACGAAACGGGCCCATTTTTCAGCCTGCAAAGCCTGCAGAGGCTTCCCTCAAGCCTCTGGCAGGCCTGAAAAGGCCTCAAACGGGCCGAAAATCAGCTGGGAGGTGCAGTGCAGGTAAGGGGGTGGGAAATCACATCCGCATGTGTAGGGGGACATGCCCCCCCCATGCACATTGCCTTCTGGGAGCTGGCACGCAAGTGCACAAGTGCACACACAATTTTGGGCACAGGAGGGTGAAAAACAGGCCTCCTGGAAGTTCGAGAAAGCCGGAAATGGTCCCATTTCCGGCTTCCAGAGAGCCTCCAGAGCCCGGGGAAGCTGTTTCCATGCCCCGACCCTCGGAGGCTCAAGGAAAGCTTCCAGAGGCCGGGGAGGGCAAAAATGCCGCCTCGCCCTCAGGGGTGGGATGCCAATTTTTTAACAACTGGTTCTGTGGGTGTGGCTTAGTTGGGGAGTATGGCTTGGTGGTCATGTGACTGGGTGGACATGGCTTGGTGGTCATGTTATTGGCTGGGCGTGGCCAACTCAATATCACTCACATTGAGCCACGCATCTCCTCGCCTGGCCTCTCATGACTGTGGGGATGCTGCAACAGTCACAAGTGTGAAAAATGGTCACAAGTCACTTTTTTCAATGGTCACTCCACATAAGCAAAGTACCAGCAAAGGAGGGGAAAAAAACTCCAGAGATGTTCCTGAGACAGGAAGTCTAGTCCTGCCAAGAATGTAAAAAGGGTTAACGGAGAAGCAGTTTCTGTAAGCAACACCAGAATGTTTCCTTCCTGCCGTCCTTACAGGATTAGGCCAGTAATTTCTTCTAACAACCAGTTCTCTGAACTGCTTAGAATATTAACAACCGGTTCTAGCGAATAGGTGCATACTGGTAGAATCCCACCCCTGCCCGCCCTGCCGAGGAGGTTCCTGAGGAGCCTGTGCCAAGTGTGCATGAGCGCAGGATGATTCGCAGAAGAGAACAGCTGGAGTGGCACAGTCAACTCGGGAGTAAGGATGCAACATAATGGCCCCTCCTTCAAGAAGATAAAAGCCAGCTGTGAAGCGAACGTTCTTTGCAGAAGGCAAAGATGTTTTGAACTCAGCCTCGTGGACATTACAGTTGGTATTTGAAGACTCTTGTATTGTAAACTATTTCTTATCTGTTGTGTTTTGGCAGACTTGCAAAAACTTGGCAAGGTTGTTTCTTGTCGGAGCTAATTAGTTGGAAGCAGCCTTTTATCTGCAAAGAAGCAGACTTCTTAGCTGAAACACAAAAAGAGGTTGTACTGCTGCCTTTGTTTTGTGTTTGCTCTCTTGGAACCAGGTTTGGGTCAGAACAGACAGTGAGAAAAATTAATCAGTGCAACAATTTGTCTCCAGAACTTGTGAATGCTCCAACACTGGAAGTTTTTAAAAAGAGATTAGATAACCATTTTGTCTGAAGTGGTGCAGGGTTTTCTGCCTAGGCAGTGGGTTGGACTGGATGGCCTCCAAGGTCCCTCCCCAGCCCTTTATTCCGTTGTACTGTTTGCTACCCAACTTGCCTCAATGGGCCTTGGAGGTCAATCTCCCTTACTCTCCACAGGTTTTGGTGCTCAGACCAAAACGTTTCCTTCTCCTTCTTGCTTTCCACCTGAGCTACAATTTTCGCTCCGCCGAGACGCATTGCAATGAAATTTCGTAAGCCGTTGTCCTCGGCAATTCATAATCTGGAGACGATTTATCCATGATGCAAAGGGTATTGTTATTGCGTAAGCTGCAATGCCAAGGGTTTTTCCTCCTTGCCCTGGGGCGCCGGGACTCCGTCTGCGAGCGTTTCCTACAACTACCCTAGCTGCCAAGCCAAGAATACGCATTACGAGTTCTTTCACTAAAATGATTAAGATCCCCTGGGGAGTAATTGCTGGGAAGTGGGAGCTTTCTCCGGATTCCAAATTAGAGAAGAAAGTTAATAACATCGGAGGAGATCTTGGAGCTATTAGTGGGAAAACGGTGCGGCTTAAATCAGACACCTGAGGACAGATCCCTGTTTATTCTGGGTTAGGGACTGGGATTTTTTCAACGTGGCCTGGAAAAGAGGCAGAAACAAAACCTCCACTTACAACGGTTCATTCAGCGACTATTTTCACAAATGGCGCTGAACAAGTGACCTAGGACCGTTTTCCACGCTTATGACCGTTGCAGCATCCCCCCACGGTACACGTGGTCACAAGACCAACGCTTGGCGACTGGCATGGACTTATGACGGTTGCAGTGTCCCCCCCGGGGTGGTGGTGTCCGGTCACGAGATTTCTCCTCTTGCGACCTTCGGACAAGCCAAATGTCCACGGGGAAGCCAAGTTCACTTAACAACCCGGTTACTAATTGGACAAGTGCAAGTGGTTCACTTAACAACAGAGGCAAGAAAGGCTGTAAAATGGGGGCAAAACTCACTTAACAAAGGTCTCGCTTAGCCACAGAAAGTTTGGGCTCAACTGTGGTTGTAAGGCGGGGATTACCTGTTGCAAAAGAAGAAGGAATATTTGGAGGAACAAAAGTGGAATTTTGCTGGTGGAAAGACACAGGCGTGATACATACATACATACATACACACACACACACATATATACATACATATACATATATGTGTGTGTGTGAATGATGTATGTATATGTATATATATGCACACACACACACACAACACACACACACTATATTATCATTGCCACAATAGATGTAACTTCCGTATTGTGTATAGTTTTCTAGTATGATTTATGTTGATTGCTTACTTAGTATATCCTATGGTGATCACTAAGGGTTGTATCTTATGACTTATGATGAATGTATTTTTATGACTATGATCATGATTTATCACTTATAGCTTTTATGTACACTGAGAGCTTATGCACCGCAGACAAATTCCTTGTGTGTTCAAACACACTTGGCCAAAAAAGAAATTCTCTTCTCTTCTCTTCTCTTCTCTTCTCTTCTCTTCTCTTCTCTTCTCTTCTCTTCTCTTCTCTTCTCTTCTCTTCTCTTCATCATTTTGGGCCAGTCTTTGTGGGGGACAATGCCCCAGCAGTGCTCATGCCAGACAGCAGGGGACAGTGCCGACTCACAAAAGGCTCTGCCGCCCCAACCCCCTCCCCAATTTTTATAAGGGCACGTTAATTTGATGCACATTTAAGCTGATCGAGCGGCAGTCAATAAACGCCTGCGGAGAATGAATGAATGAACGGGGAGAGAGGCCGCTTTCTGGTTCCATCCTGGTTAAAGCATCTCATGTGTGTGTGTGTGTGTGTGTGTGTGTGTGTGTGTGCGTTTAATACAATGAGATTAATAATTGCGCTCATCAGACGCCTTCGAAGGAGCTGCTCACTTAGGAAGGAAGGCAATTTTGCAGCGTGTGTGTGAAGTCGATGTGTTCATGTTCATCGATCCGACGGCCTTCTAACTCTTATCGTTGTCTAAAGCCGGCAAGGCTTGAATCACAAAAACAGACAGGCATTGGGCCCTGGATCTTAGAAACGGGGCAAACCGCCATCTGCCAGTTTGAAAGAGGTTAAATCTTTAGGAGCGAGGGAGGGTGTTGGGCTCTAACTTCACCCAGAGCCTGTCAGCTTGGAAAATGCCTCGCAGCAAGTCGGCTGGCCGTGTCACCTTATCTCTGCTATTGCCGGATCTGTAGTTCTGCTTGTGCGCTGGCCGATGGCTTTGGAACGACTCAGCAGAGCTGAGGATGGATTCTGCAACAACGGCGGGGCTGCAGGATGGATTCTGCAACAACGGCGGGGCTGCTGGAACTGGCTCTTTATTGATTTGGTACATATTGTTAAAGGGGGTTGTGGCACACGTAGGTGATAATTCAGCTGGCAGCTGAATTGAGTTAAGACATGGTGAAGGGGGCACCAGGTGGTGATCAGTTAGTGAGGGTCGGAACAGGGTAGGGATGTAGACATGTTATAGGGTTAATAGCATTTCGGGATAATAGGTTAGGCGTGTCCAGAATTAGACCTGCGTATAGGCCTGGTTGTGGTGTGGTGTGTCTCATGATAATGATACTAAAAGGAAAGAGAGCAAACTCCAACCCAACGCTAACCTTGGCTGGCTTTTAGCCATTCTTGCCTGATTAGAGTATTCGTTGTTTGATGCTATATTGAATAAACCATCATTGTCCTAAAGAGGAGCTGGAGTTTGGATTCATTTAAAGACAAATCTTCACTACTCAAGGACTGGCTGAGAGAGGGGGCAGTGATGTTTAGGGGAAGGGCAGAATTTTAAGTGGCTCGTTGTTCTGGAGAGCCGTTGAGTTGGATTTCACCTTAGCGATGCCAGTTCGTTGCAGGTAATCCTCAAGGTGCGACAGTTCATTTCGCGACTCCGTTAATGACTGCCTCACTCAGCAGTGGAAATTCTAATTGGGGCCATAAGTTGAGGACTCTATATGCCTCCCATCTGGCTGGCCAAAGTGATTCTGAGGTGGAATCCTGGCTGGGGAATTCTGGGAGTTGAATTCCACCGGGCTTAAAGTTTGAGAAACCCTGACGGGACAACGTGGGAATCCCAGCAGTCGAAAGCGAAGACCTGTCAAGTCTCCAAAAAAAGAGTAGAGAATATAGAATTACAGAGTCGGAAGGGACCTTGGAGGTCTTCTAGTCGAACCCCTGCTCAAGCAGGAGGCCCTATACCATTTGAGACAAATGGTCATGCAATCTCCTCTTAAAAACCTCCAGTGATGGAGCAACTACAGCTTCTAGTGGCAAGCTGTTCCACTGGTTAATTGTCCTCCCTGTTAGGAAATTCCTCCTGAGTTCTAGGTTGCTTCTCTCCTTACTTAGTTTCCATCCGTTGCTTCTTGTCCTGCCTTCTGGGGCTTTGGAGAATAGACTGACTCCCTCTTCTTTCTGGCAGCCCCTCAAATATTGGAAGAGGGACATCATGTCACCCCGAGTCCTTCTCTTCTTTAGACTGGACATACCTAGTTCCTTCGATCGTTCTTCATACAATTTATCCTCCAGCCCCCTAATCATCTTCGTTGCTCTTCTCATATCTCGTTTCCGGGCCTTTAATCATCCCTGTTTGAAATTATATCCGATTCCCTCCTTCTGGTAGAAGGAGAAAGGTTAGGGTAAGTATTGCGTGTGACTACAAAACCTATAAGCAGGAGCCATGGAAGCTCGTTGCAAATTTGATGCAGGAGGCAGTTTCTGACAAGTGGAATGATGAGGGTGACAAGTGGGATAATTAGGAAAAAAACCCTTTTTTTCTTCTGACCTTCTAAACTTCCAGCCTTGGTTCCTTCCAAGAAAGGAAATTGTGCTGTTCCACCAGGAAAATATATATATACAGAAACCAATATTATTATTTTTTTGCAAAGTATGGGTTGTTCTGATTTTCCTAGAGTTGTCTTAAAGGGAAGTCATAATCAACTCTGGTTTAAGCCTTCCCAGAAACAGAGCTCTCTCTCTCTCTCACTCTGTGTGTGTGACTGAAACTAGTGTGTTTATTTTGGCATTTTACAATCTGTTACTTCCCAAAAATCTAGATGTAATCACTTGGCAGTTTGGGAGTGATCAGCCACTGATCAAAACAAGGTCTTCCTTGGAATATATCTATATCTATATCTATCTATCTATATCTATCTATATTTATCTATCATCTGTCTCTATATCTATATCTATCTATCTATCTATCTATCTATCTATCTATCTATCTATCTATCTATCTATCTCTATCTATCTATCTATCTATCTATCTATCATCTATCTATATTTATATTTATCTATTATCTATCTATCTCTATCTATCTATCTATCTATCTATCTATCTATCTATCTATCATCTATCTATCTATCTATCTATCTATCTATCTATCTATCTATCTCTCTATCTCTCTCTATCTATCTCTATCTATCATCTATCTATCTATATCTATATTTATCTATTATCTATCTATTATCTATCTATATCTATATCTATATCATCTATACATCTCTCTCTCTCTCTCTCTTTATCTATTATCTATCTATCTATCTATTTCTATATCTATACCTATATCTATCTATCTATCTATCTATCTATCTATCTATCTATCTATCTATCTATCTATCTATCTATCTATCTATCATCTATCTATCGTCTATAAAAAAACTTTTTCCAAAGTCTCAACATCTTTTTTGTAGCACGGGGACCAAAATCAATTTCCGTGTGTGTGTGAGAGTGTGTGTGTGTGTGTGCATTTTTCCTGGTGGAACAGCACAATTTCCTTTCTTGGAAGGAACCAAGGCTGGAAGTTTAGAAGGTCAGAAGAAAAAAAGAGGGTTTTTCCTAATTATCCCACTTGTCACCCTCATCATTCCACTTGTCAGAAACTGTCTCCTGCATCAAATTTGCAACGAGCTTCCATGGCTCCTGCTTATAGGTTTTGTAGTCACATACAATACTTACCCCAACCTTCTACCAGAAGGAGGGAATCAGATATAATTTCAAACAGGGATGATTAAAGGCCCGGAAACGAGATATGAGAAGAGCAACGAAGATGATTAGGGGGCTGGAGACTAAAATACAGTATATGAAGAATGGTTGCAGGAATTGTGGGTATGTCTAGTTTAAGGAAAAGAAGGATTAGAGGTGACAAGATATCATCTTCTAATATTTGAGGGGCTGCCCCAAAGAAGAGGGAATTGTCTGACAGTTGGAGCAATCGATCAGTGGAACAACTTGCCACTAGAAGCTGTAGGTGCTTTATCACTGGAGGTTTTTAAGAGGGGATTGGATGACCATTTGTCTCAAATGGTATAGGGCCTCCTGCTTGAGCAGGGGGTTGGACTAGATGACCTCAAAGGTTCCTTCTAGCTCTATTTTGATTGGATTGGGATCATGCCTGGAAGCCCAGCGTTCAAAGTCCTTTTTGCGACAAAGTGCCAGATTCAATTCAGCCAAAGCATTAAAAGAGGGCCCATTTTAAACTCCTTTATTTGCAATGTTTTAAAACAACAACAACAACACACGCACACACACACACACACACACACACACACCCGTATGGAAAACACAACGTGATTTGTTGCACAGAGAAAGTTCAGTTGTCAACGCACCAGAGATGGCCTCGGTGGAAGGAAAGGAGGAAGTAAAAGACTGCTCAAGGGCCAGGTAGTCCTTGACTTACGACCATTCATTTAGTGACTGTTCAAAGTGACGACGGGCTCACATTTATGCAGCACCCCCACCGGTCCCGTGTTCAAAATTCGGACCAGGGTGGTGGTGATGGTGTTGTCATTGGATCGCCGTTTGCGGCCTTCCCCAGCTGACGTCGGTGAAGCGAAGTCAGCGGGGGAAGCTGGACTCGTTTAATGACTGGTGTGATTTCGCTGAACGGCAACCTCAGCAAAGAGTTTGCAAAATCGGGCGGGGCTCATGTTGAACCACTGCCTTGCTGAACAAGAGAAATTGTGGTCTCAAATGGTGGTCGTAAGCGGAGGTGGGATTCAGCCGGTTCTAACCGGTTCTCAGGAACCGGTTGCAGAAATTTTGAGTCGTTCGGAGAACCGGCCAATCCCACTTCTGACTGGCCCTGCCAACCCCATCTATTCTCCGCCTCCCAAGTTCCAGCTGATTGGCTGGGTCTCCTTTAGTTGCCCTGCACAGGAGAATGGAGCTGGAAAGCAGGTCCTTCCCCTGCCACGCCCGCCAAGCCATGACCACAGAACTGGTAGTAAAAAATTTTGAATCCCACCACTGGAAAGAAGAGAGGAACAAAAAGGGAAGAAAGAGAGGAAGGAAGAAAAGGGATGGAAGAGAGGAATGAAAGGGGAAGAAAGAGGAAGGAAGGGGGAAGAAAGAGAGGAACAAAAAGGAAAGGAAGAGAAGAAGGAAGAAATGGGATGGAAGAGAGGAATGAAAGGGGAAGAAAGAGGAAGGAAGGGGAAGAAAGAGAGGAACAAAAAGGGAAGGAAGAGAGAAAGGAAGAAAAGGGATGGAAGAGAGGAATGAAAGGGGAAGAAAGAGGAAGGAAGGGGGAAGGAAGAGAGGAACAAAAAGGGAAGGAAGAGAGGAAGGAAGAAATGGGATGGAAGAGAGGAATGAAAGGGGAAGGAAGAGGAACGAAGGGGGAAGGAAGAGAGGAAAGAAGGGGGAAGAAAGAGAGGAACCAAGGGAAGGAAGCAGAGGTGGGATTCAGCAGGTTCTGACTGGTTCTGGAGAATGATAGTGACAATTTTGAGCAGTTCGGAGAACCGGCCAATCCCACCTCTGACTGGCCCCGTCCCTATCTCTGGGTGGGGAGGGAATAAGGATTTTGCAGTAACCTCCCCCTGGAGTGGGGTGGAGATGGGGATTTGACAATATTCTTTCCCTGCCATGCCCACCAAACCAAGCCAAGCCACGCCCACCAAGCCCCACCCACCGAACCGGCAGTAATAAAATTTGAACGCCACCCCTGGTCGTAAGTTGAGAACTACCTGTGGGAATTTTCTCTGAGCTCTTTATGCCGTCTTTCGGCGATATAAGCCCAACCCCAAAATGAAGAAGGGGCTCAGGTAACAATGGAGCATCCCCCATCCTTCCGACAGGCCCAGAAAGGTGTCGAGATGTACCAGAAAACGGCAACTTTGGGAAAAAGTCATTTCCTCCTGAAGCATGTCCAGAAAGACCGCGACCCCGTAGGGACCCCAAAAGAGATAGACAACCCAGCTGATGTTCCAACGGGGGTTTCCACATCCATTGAGACACAGTGTGGCTAAGACCACGCTGAGTGGGAGGAAGACCAGGATCACCAAACAGAAGGACACGTGGACCAGGGACCAGGCGTGGAGCTCAGTGTTACGATCTGGGATGCAAAGCCCATCGGTGCTGCTCACCAACACAGCTGGGACGGTGCATAGAAAGCCCATCATCCACATCAGGGTGGGCAGAAGCGGCCGGGAGAGACCCCAGGGGCTTTGGCAGGCGGTGGCAGCCACCAGCAAACCCTGAGCGAAGAGGCTGCCGAATTTGAGTCCGTGGATCACCTGACAGAGACGGTCTTCAAAGGCCCACCTCCAGCCCATGCCCAGGGTGAAAAACGGCAACGTGGCGGTGTAGATGACCCCTCCGAGGGCGAGTAGGACGAGCTCCGCTTTGCCCGGTTGGCACCGATCCCAAAACCGAGGGCATTTGGTCAAGGCAATGCCGAGCGCCACGTTGCCAACAATTCCCAGGAGGCAGGTGATCCCTAGGAAAACTGGAATCCCGCCGATGAAGCGGGAACAAAATGTGAACTGGCAGGGTTCCACAAAGTTTTGATACTCCTCATCTTCCTCCCATGTTTCGTTCTGGGTGAAGTTGTCCATCAGCTGCCAGAAGTCATGGTTGTTTGCGAACACCGTGTACACGGTGCTGTTGCCTAAATCCTGCTGGTGGGAGAGAGGAGATAGAGAGGTGTGAGGGGGGTGGAAAGTACAAAAGGATGTAGGAAGAATTATACAGGTTAACGGAAGGGACCTTGTAGCTCATCTAGTCCAACCCACCCCCCATCCAAGCAGGAGACCCCTACACTGTTTCTGACAGAGGGCAGTCCAGTCTCTGCTTGAAAGCCTCCAGGGATGAACCTCCCACAACTTCCGAGGGCAACTTCTGTTCCGTTGGTTGATTGTTCTCCCTATCAGGAAATTCCTCCTTATTTCCAGGTTAAATCTCTCCTCGGCAGGGGTGGGTTTTAGATTTTTTTTTTAACAAGTGGTTTTGTGGGCAGGGCTAGGTGAGCGTGGCCAGGTGGGAAGGGCCATGTGACTGGTTGGGCGTGGCATCTCCTTTTCTTTTTCTTGCAGCATCTTCCCCCCCGCCCCGTGCTCCGTTTTTGGGCCTTCTGGGCCTCAGGATCGCGGCACAGCTGATTGTCGGAACAGCTGATCGTTGGGAGAAAAAAAGAAGAAATACCTTAAGGAGCGACTGGGCGGGGGAGAATGCAGTCAGTGATGACATGCATGCGCGATAAGGATTGACTGGGAGGGGAGGGGATGTGTGGGCGGAGAGGGGCGGGGCCAGCCAGGGGTACAATATGCCGGTTCTCTGAACTGTGCAGAATCATAGCAACCAGTTCTATAGAACCGGTCTGAACCAGTAGAATTCTACCCCTGCTCCTTAATCAGTTTCCATCCATGATTCCTTGTCTGGCCTTGGGGTGCTTTGAGGAATAGCTTGACCCCTTTCTCCTCTCTGGGGCAGCCCCTCAAATACCGAAAGACTGCTATCCTGTCCCCCGCAACTCTTCTTTTCTTTAGACTAGCCAGACCCAAAACCTGCACCCCTTCTTCCTGGGGTTTGGTCTCCAGGCCTTTGATCATCTTCCTTGCTCTTCTCTGAACTTTTTCCAAAGTCCCAACGTCTTTTCTGTAGTATGGGGACCAAAAATCGGTTGCCGCGTTCCAGGTGTGGCCTTACTAGGATGATGATACGGCCGAGAACATCGGAAGGGCGGCATGTGGAAGATGTCATTTCTCTTTGTACAAAAATCTGGTGTGGGGAAAAATATGGGGCCTAGGGGAGTTTTTGCAGATCTCAAGGTGGAAAAACTGCAGGAGGATTTGTGGGTGTTTGCGCTTAAGATTTCAAAGAGTGGAGGATCTATTTGGCTCGGAAAAGTGGGGGAAAGAGTTACTGAAGGACACACTTGCTTGGCATGTGAATTTGTTTCCCTCCCAGACGTTTCCTTTGATAACTTTATGCCTCCCTTGCTAGGCTGCTGCTCGGAATTAATGGAAATTTATCTCTCACCGTAGCCTTTCCTTAAACACATTTATTATCGGGGAGTGATGTTGATGGCTTGGCAAGCGGCATGGGAAAAAACCAGCTTCTGGGAGGCTGAGAGAGAGCTGCCCCAAAGGGGACGTTGAGAGCGAAATGCTGGGAAGGAGAAGGAGAAGGGAGAAGAGGAAGGGGAAGAGGAATAGGAAAAGAAGGAAGAGAGGGAGAAGGAGGAGGAGAAGAGAGGTGATAATGTTGATGGAAGAGGAGGAGGAGAAGAAGAGAGGAGGAGATGAAGAGGAAGGAGGAAAAAGAGGGAGAGAAGGAGAAGGAAGAGGAGAAGGAGAAGAGAAGGAAGAGAAGGAGAAAGAGGAGGAAAAGGAGAAGGAGGAGAAGGAGGAAGAGAAGGAGAAGGAAGAGGAGAAGGAGAAAGAGGAGGAAAAGGAAGAGGAGAAGGAGAAGAGAAGGAAGAGAAGGAGAAAGAGGAGGAAAAGAAGAAGGAGGAGAAGGAGGAAGAGGAAGAGAAGGAGAAGGAAGAGGAGAAGGAGAAAGAAGAGGAAAAGGAAGAGGAGAAGGAGGAAGAGAAGGGAGAAAGAGGAGGAAAAGGAGAAGAAGGAGAAGGAGGAAGAGAAGGAGAAGGAGAAGGAAGAGGAGAAGGAGAAAGAAGAGGAAAAGGAAGAGGAGAAAGAGAAGAGAAGGAAGAGAAGGAGGAACAGGAGGAGAAGGAGGAAGAGGAAGAGGAGGAGAAGGAAGAGGAGAAGGAGAAGAGAAGGAAGAGGAGAAAGAGGAGGAAAAGGAGAAGAAGGAGAAGGAGGAAGAGGAAGAGAAGGAGAAGGAAGAGGAGAAGGAAAAAGAGGAGGAAAAGGAGAGGACATAATGATGATGATGGAAATAGAGGAGAAAGAGAAGGAGAAGGAGAAAGAGAAGAAGGAGAAAAAGGAGAAGGAGAAAGGAGGAGAAGGAGAAGAGGAGGAGAAGAAAAAGGGAGGAGCAGAGGAAGAAAGAAGGAGAAAGAAGGAGAAGGAGAAGAAAGAAGAGGGAGAAGACTTTTAGTGTGATGGGGCAATAAGAATTTGTCTTTTTCATTAGGGACGATGTTTCCCTCGGCCAACCGAAGTGTGAGTGGTAAAAGGGTGTCGCGTTTGGTGTGCACGTTGTGTGTCTGTGCACGTGAGATATCCCTTCTCAGAACAAAACCTTGCTCAGAGCGTGAGAGTGGTGAATTTTTATACGTTTAATAATTCTTCCTGTGGCTGTCGCTTCGTCCTGCATGGAAGGAGAATGAGGCCATTTTTCATTCTCTTCCTTTAGGTGACGATAAGATCGCAGGCTTGAATTAGAAAAAGACGTTGCGCGAAGGACAGTCAATTTATCCACCGTGGTGGTTTAACAAAGCAGAGATCCCAACTTCTTCTAAAAGCCCTTCCTTCCTTCCTTCCTTCCTTCCTTCCTTCCTTCCTTCCTTCCTTCCTAACTTCCTTCCTTCTGTCCTTCCTTCCTTCTAACTTCCTCCCACCCTCCCTTTGTCCCTCCCTCCCTCCCTTCCTCCCTCCCTCCTTCCCTTTCTTCTTCCCTCCCTCCTTCCTTTCCTTCCTCCTTCCCTCCCTCCCAACTTCCTCTCTTCCTCCCTCCCTCTCTACTTCCTTCTTCTCTCCCTCCCTCGCAACTTCCTCCTGCCTCCCTCTCCTTCCCTCCCTCTCTTCTTTCCTTCCTTCCTTCCTCCCTCCTCCCAACTTCCTCCCTTCCTCCCTTTCTTCTTCTTCCCTCCCTCCCTCCTTTCCTTCCTTTCTCCCAACTTCCTTTCTCCTCCTTCCGTTTCTTCTTCCCTCCCTCTTTCCTTTCCTTTCCTTCCTCCCTCCCAACTTCCTTCCTTCTCTTCTTCCTTCCTTCCTCCTTCCCTTCCCTCCTTCCCTTCCCTCCTTTCCTTCCTTCCTTCCTTCCTTCCTTCCTTCCTCCCTCCCAACTTCCTCCCCTCCCCTCTTCCCTCCCTCTCTTCTTGCCTTCCTTCTTCCCTCCTCCCAACTTCCTCCCTTCCTCCCCACTTTCTTCTTCCCTCCCCCTTTCCTTCCTTCCTTCCTTCCCTCCTTCCTTCCTTCCTTCCTTCCTTCCCATCCTTCCTTCCCTTCCTTCCTTCCTCCCTCCCAACTTCCTTCTCTTCTTCCTTCCTTCCTCCTTCCCTCCATGTCCTTCCTTCCTTCCTTCCTTCCCTCCATGTCCTTCCTTCCTTCCTTCCTTCCTTCCTTCCTTCCTTCCTTCCTTCCTTCCTTCCTCCATGTCCTTCCTTCCTTCCTTCCTTCCTTCCTTCCTTCCTTCCTTCCTTCCTTCCCTCCATGTCCTTCTTTCCTTCCTTCCTTCCTTCCTTCCTTCCTTCCTTCCTTCCTTCCTTCCTTCCTTCCTTCCTTCCCTCCATGTCCTTCCTTCCTTCCTTCCTTCCCTCCTTCCTTCCTTCCTTCCTTCCTTCCTTCCCATCCTTCCTTCCCTTCCTTCCTTCCTCCCTCCCAACTTCCTTCTCTTCTTCCTTCCTTCCTCCTCTCCCTCCCTCCCAACTTCCTCCCCTCCCCCTCTTCCCTCCCTCTCTTCTTTCCTTCCCTCCTCCCTCCTCCCAACTTCCTCCCTTCCTCCCCACTTTCTTCTTCTTCCTCCCCCTTTCCTTCCTTCCATCCTCCCAACTTCCTTCTTCCCTCCCTCTTTCCTTTCCTTCTTCCTTCCTTCCTCCCAACTTCCTTCCTTCTCTTCTTCCTTCCTTCCTCCTTCCCTTCCCTCCTTCCCTTCCCTCCTTTCCTTCCTTCCTTCCTTCCTTCCTTCCTTCCTCCCTCCCAACTTCCTCCCCCTCCCCCTCTTCCCTCCCTCTCTTCTTGCCTTCCTTCTTCCCTCCTCCCAACTTCCTCCCTTCCTCCCCACTTTCTTCTTCCCTCCCCCTTTCCTTCCTTCCTTCCTTCCCTCCTCCTTCCTTCCTTCCTTCCTTCCTTCCCATCCTTCCTTCCCTTCCTTCCTTCCTCCCTCCCAACTTCCTTCTCTTCTTCCTTCCTTCCCTCCTTCCCTCCATGTCCTTCCTTCCTTCCTTCCTTCCTCCATGTCCTTCCTTCCTTCCTTCCTTCCTTCCTTCCTTCCTTCCTTCCTTCCTTCCTTCCTCCATGTCCTTCCTTCCTTCCTTCCTTCCTTCCTTCCTTCCTTCCTTCCTTCCTTCCTTCCTCCATGTCCTTCCTTCCTTCCTTCCTTCCCTCCTTCCTTCCTTCCTTCCTTCCTTCCCATCCTTCCTTCCCTTCCTTCCTTCCTCCCTCCCAACTTCCTTCTCTTCTTCCTTCCTTCCCTCCTTCCCTCCCTCCCAACTTCCTCCCCCTCCCCCTCTTCCCTCCCTCTCTTCTTTCCTTCCCTCCTCCCTCCTCCCAACTTCCTCTCTTCCTCCCCACTTTCTTCTTCTTCCCTCCCCCCTTTCCTTCCTTCCATCCTCCCAACTTCCTTCTTCC
This sequence comes from Pseudonaja textilis, assembly GCF_049901715.1. Lineage (NCBI taxonomy): Eukaryota > Metazoa > Chordata > Lepidosauria > Squamata > Elapidae > Pseudonaja > Pseudonaja textilis. The sequence goes on from NC_142005.1 coordinate 5,547,217, forward strand.
CTCCCTCCCTCCCTCCTTACTCCTTCGCCAATATATTTCCACCCCATCTTTTAATTTAAAAAGATCTCAAGCTGCTTTCCCAAGGAGGAACATCATTAAAACACAATAAAATTGCTAAATTGCAAACCTAATAAAAACAGTAAGATATAGAATCGCAGCATAAAATAATAAACAGCTTTACAGTAACATACAGCAGAATCGGGGCGCACAGCATCATTGAGATAAAGCCGTTCTGGGCCAGACCCGAGTTCCGCTTAGCTCAGCGTCTCCCTTGCACGCCAGTCGGCCTGGATGCCCAAACTGGCAGCTTCTCTTAACGTTTCCTCTCCTAGCCAACGACACGCTGAGGTAAACTGCTCCTGGACATGGAGGTTCTACCAAGATAAGGAAGCCCAAATCTAGGGCTAGAGCCTCATTTTCTGACTTTCCACCTGGCCAATGGAATTTGCCTCTCTTGCCTGGGATCGGGGGGTGGTTTGTGTGGGGAAACCGGGCTGTTTTGCCCTGGAGTTTTGCACCCGGATTTGCCTGCCCGCCCTGGAATCGCCTCTCCTAACGCTTTTGCAAAACTCAACACCCCCCCTTGATCAAGCACCGCCCGAGTTTTATCCAAACTGAAATGAAAATCGCTCCTCCTTTCTGGCGTCGGCTCCCCTGGCACATTCATTTGTGCAAATGAAGGAACGTTTGCAGACGGTTCTCAAGTTACGACGGATCGCTTATAGTGACTGTTTGAAGTTCCAACGGACCTATCGGGGTGGGTGTGTGGGGGTGGCGGGTTTCCTTACAACCGAGCCACGTTTTTACGGCCGTTTGCATCGTTCCGCCAGTCACGTGGTTGTGTTTTACAACGGTTTTTGCTCAAAACCACAACACCGACTTCTGAATTTGGGTGAAACTCATCTCACTGATTCACTGAACGACCGCAGGGTTCGCTTAACACGTGAGGATTCACCGGTGCCAAAAACAGGGGATGAAATCAGGTCGGTCATAGAACCGACTCGCTTTATGACCGTAATGAGTTATCACCGTGGCAGGCAGGCTCTCTATGATGGTCATAACTCAAGGGCTACCTGGATGAGAACTAAAGGGTTTTGCTTTGTTTAATGACATCGTATCATTTTGTCTATTGATATTTTAGGCTTTTATTAGATCAATTGTCTGGGAGTTATTATATATCAATAATGTTATTTCTGGGAGATTTTTTTGGAGGAAAAAGGCTTTTCTTTCTTTCACCTCATCATGTATAACATTTCCATTTAAATTCTGATTTGGAAGGTCTAAAAATTCTGAAAGTCTGCTACAATTAAGGGAAAATATACCTGTCTTGTATCAAGTTTCATAATTCTTTCATTTTTATTGTCTGCCTGGGAAGGTCAGGGGCTCTAGAGAAAGAAATTTGCCTTCTTTTCATGATTATTTTGTAAGCTGATTTCTGCTCCAGAAAGGTTAATGTCAAATTTGAAAGAAGAGATCCAAACATAAATGGATTTACTGGATGGTTTGAGGCTAACTGTGGAATTTGACTTTTGAAAAGGTTTAGAATTCATTTTTCTTTTTTTGTCTCAGCAAAAAAAAAGCACCCACATATGGAGGGGGGGCACGAGAGGGAGAGAGAGAGAGAAAGAGGCAGAAGGAGAGAGGGAATGAGAGAGAAAGAGAGAGGGAGAGAGAGGGAATGAGAGAGAGAGAGGGAGGGAGAGAGAGGTGGAAGGAGAAAGAGTGGGGAAGGAGAGAGAGAGGCAGAGAGAGGGAAGGAGAGAGAGAGAAAGGGAGAGGGAAGGAGAGAGAGACAGAATGAGAGAGGGAGAGAGGGGGAGGAGAGAGAGGCAGACAGAGGAAAGGAGAGAAACAGAATGAGAGAGGAAGAGCGGGAAGGAGAGAGAGAAAGGCAGAGGGAGAGAGGGGGAGGGAAGGAGAGGCAGAGAGAGGGAAGGGGAGAGGGGGAAGAAAAGAGAGAGAGGCAGAAAGAGGGAAGGAGAGAGAGAGGGAAGTGGAGAGAGAGGGGGGAGGGAGGAGAGATCTCCTGTCTTTCATTTTTACTGACAACTACCCTGTGAGGTGGGTTGGGGAGAGAGGACGGGGAGAGAAAGGAAGAGAGATAGAAGGAGAGATAGAAGGAGGGAGGGAAAGAAAAAATGCAAGAGAGGGAGAGAGAGAGACAGAGAAGGAAAGAGGGAAAGAGGGAGAGAAAGGGAGAGAGAGAAAATAGAAGTCGCTAAAAGCACCAGTGGATTTCCCATGCCCCAAAGGCAGGAATCGAACCCAGGTCTCCAGGCTCCAGGTCTTTCACCGCCACAGTTAGTTTTCGACCAGTCACAACTACAATCGGGAGCAGAACTTCTGTTCCTAGGTAGTCGCCGCACCTTAATTTTACCACCTCTTTGGAAATCACGCGGGTTGTTCAATGAATCCCACGGTCATTAAGCGAATCTGGCTCCTTCACCCTTGACTCTGCTGGTTTGGAAGACCCCTGGAAAGGGGTCAAGCGGGGCTCAGGTCTGGGATACCGCAACCCTTGTAAATACATCAAGGTTATCAGGCACATGAATTGTGGGAACGCCAAGCCAGTCGTAACCATCTTCACCGTTATATTAATACCCTCCTGGCCCCTTTCCCCCCCGTAAAAGATCTCCCAAAACCTTGGAAAGACTCACTGTGTGAATGCAGTTACCCATGATGTCTACACCAAGGCTGGGTGGAGGGCTTCTCCTGAAGCCAGAAATGAGGCAGAGGGAGAAGCGTTGGAAGGGACTCCAGAGGTCTCCGCCTGTGACCTGGTAGCTTTGGAGGGAGGCATCTGGTCACGAGAGATAAGATTGGGGAGGGGGCAGGAAAGAAGGAAGTGGGGGAGGAAGATAAGGAAGGTGGGTGTGTCCTTGGACAAGAAGCACCAAGGGGATTCCACCTTCTGAGTGAGAAATGGAAGGTGAGGAGAGAGACAGAGAGAGAGAGAGACGGGCGTTTGGCAGGAACGTGAGGAAATATCTCCAGGACGTTTGAGGAGACACGCTCAAAATGTCCTGGTTTCGACCTTCTTCCTGTCTTGGTGGTAGCCCTCCCCAAAGCAGGCCAAAAGCAACGAAGCAGAGTGTTAAATCAGTGGATCGGGTCACATAAGAGGCGAGACGCGGTAGTGAACAGTCAACTCTTTATTGTAGCTTCAGAACAAGGACAGCAAAGGCTTGCGAGCCGCTTGGCTTTATACAGCCGGCCGGGCGTGCCAGGCGGTTAATGGCGCTTTGAATCTCCCGCGATCGGCTCGGCCAATCGCGGTAGATTCTTAGCGCTCCAATCACAGGAGTTCAGTAAACCAATCGGGTTGCGGTCCAGGTGGACCAATCGGAATGCGAGTTTACAAGAATGTTAATACAGAACACAGAGGTTCCTCAGGAGGGACCCAGGTGTGTGTGTGTGTGTGTGTGTGTGTGTGTGTGTGCAATGAACCAACAACCTGCCTTGGGGGGTTGTCTTGAAGGCTGACCCATTTCTTGAGGAGGGTTTAGGCAGTGCATATTCCCAGGGAATATGGTGGAGAGGCCGAGCGTTGTAGTAGTAAAGGCAAAAGAAAGAGGATGGGATGGACAGAGGATGGGAGGAGCCTTATCTACGGGGTTTCCTCAACCTCGGCAACTTTAAGAGGGGTGGACTTCAACTCCCAGAATACCCCAGTTGGATGTTTTAAGATGGGTGGACTTCCACTCCCAGAATCCCCCAGTTGGATGTTTTAAGAGGGGTGGACTTCAACTCCCAGAATCCCCCAGTTGGATGTTTTAAGATGGGTGGACTTCCACTCCCAGAATCCCCCAGTTGGATGTTTTAAGAGGGGTGGACTTCCACTCCCAGAATCCCCCAGTTGGATGTTTTAAGATGGGTGGACTTCAACTCCCAGAATCCCCCAGTTGGATGTTTTAAGAGGGGTGGCCTGGTTGGTGTGGCTTGGCTTGGTGGCCATGACAGGGGAAGGATACTGCAAAATCCCCCTTCCCTCCCCACCCCACTAACCTAATTTCCAGCTCCGTTCTCCTGTGCAGGGCAACCAAAGAAGACCCAGCCGATCATCTGGGACTCAATGGGAGGCAGAGAAGAGATGGGGTTGATGGGGCCAGTCAGAGGTGAGATTTGCTGGTTCTCTAACCTACTTAACATTTTGGCTACCGGTTCTTGAGAACCGGTGCAAACCGGCTGAATTCTCCCCTCTGCCAGGGAGGCTTCTATCCCAGCGGCGGCTTAAGAGCCTCTCTGGAAAACACCTAGAAACTGTCGGTGTCTCTAGCCGGAGTGATTGATTCCTGTAAATCTTTGAGAGAGCTTTTGGGGAGAAACATGTCAGCATTAGGGAGCAGAATGAATTTGATCCGACCGTTTATTGCATGTTCCTCGCTTATATTACCATGATGAGTTTTTATTGCTGTTATTCTTATCGGTATGGTAATTTTTATCATATCCTCTGACACAGCTTTCTTTCTTTCCTCCCCCCCCCCCCTTTCATTGTACTGGCAGTGGGCTGCTTCTCCAGCATTTTTTCACCATCGGGGCGTTTTCAGGGAGTCCTCGACTTACGACTGTAATTGAGCCGAGTTCTTCAGTCATGTCAGACCGTCCTGTGTCCGGATCTGATTTTAACCACCTTGTTGGAGGGTGATTGTGGAGTGAACTCCTTCCCATAAGGGTCTCTCTCTTGTTTCGGAAATGAGAAGTAAATGCCACGAGTGGTGCGCTGGTCAAGAGGTGAAGCTCTGGTCTCATATTCAGGAGGCTGTGAGTTCGATCCTAGGCAGAGGTGGATATTTCTCTCTCGCTGGGCACATTGGGAATATTATCTGTTGAACAAAACTCCGTACTGATGAAAAGAAGGGCATCTGGCCAGTAAAATGCTCTGCAAAGGATTATGGGGATCGGAAGAAGAAGAAGAAGAAGAAGAAGAAGAAGAAGAAGAAGAAGAAGAAGAAGAAACGCCAGAAACCAGAAAAAAACATATTATAAATCACATTCATATGATCATAGAAGGCTGCAAAGATGTGTAAATGCAGGGTCGTTGCTGAGTAGCCAAAAGAACTACAGGGGGATCTGGCTGTCAGAACTTCAAATCCAGGTTGTAAGCATCTTTTGGGGGGGGGTCTGTCATAATTTCGAACAGTCACTAAGCAATTAGTCGTAAATTGTGTACTACCTGTATCTATTTATTTGAAAACCTTACTTTTCCCGTGGCAAACTATCTCAAGAGCCAGAATGTACTATGCTCTGTTGTTCTTCCCCCATGCTGCTTGGGGAATTCTGGGAGTTGAAGTCCACCCACTTTAAATCGTGCTGGCTGGGGAATTCTGGGAGTTGGAGTCCACCCATCTTAAAATGGAAAAAGACTGCAGTAGAACGGAACAACCCCAATCACCGTCATTATCCTCCCATGTTCAATGACATTCACTCCCAGCCAGGACACAAGGCGCAAGTTTGCAATCTCAATCTTTAATTTAATGTGCACAGTGCCTGCCTTAATATTAATACTATTAATAACATGGTCGCCTTTATATTAGACACTTCATCCCAGTGCATATAAACAGCTGTTTTGCAAAGCTTATTTTCACTGTCACCTGCTAGTATTAAAAAAAAAAAATGTGGATGATCTGTCTTTTTAGGGGGCAAGAAAACCTCCCACTATAACACCTACAACATCTTCAATTGCGCGGTCACAAACACAATGGCTTTTATTGCCAATTCCTCGCAGGTGACGCCTCCAGAGGGCCCCGTTTTTTCCCCCGCCAGCGAATTCCTGCACCGTTTTAGTAATTACTCAGGATCTGAATAATTCAGCAATAATTTTGTATAACAAACGAAGTTTCACATTCTTTAATTACAGCAGTGAAGTGCCGGAGAGTGGGCTTGCGTTGATGCTAAATTATTCATCACTTATCCTCTCCATGAGCAACTATTAAGACAGATTACTCAGGGGACAAACCAACCTGTCTGGGGGGGATGTGCTAAATTATTGATTTTTTTCCCACTGATTTATCTCTTCTTAAGACATCACAACAATGTCTCGGGGTCTCTTTTGCCTTCTCTCCAAAAGGAACATCTCGTAATATCTTGCCAGAAAACATAAATAACCTCTTTCTCTTTAAAGTTGAAATCAAAGGAAAATTAGCCCAACTTCCCATACCTTTCAAAGTTTAATCTGGAAATGCTTAATGCTTTTTCACGAATATATAAATACAGGTAGTCCTCGACTTAGAACTGTTCGTTTAATGACTGTTTGAAGTTCATTGTCACCCTTGACCCTGGTTTTCCCCCACCCCCTGGGTGTATCGTAATTCATATTCTCCAATGGGACACCTCCATAGCCCAGAGTCGTCAATCATGTTCTCCAGCTAGAATTTTGCGTGGCAGAAACTTCAGTCACCTAGTTACTATTTTTGAAAACATTTATGGAATGCGCTTTCGATATTGCAAGCGGCTGCACTGCTCTCCTTCCCCCCCGCCTTTATGTTGGCGACTCTAAAAAGACCGTAGAGATATTTTATGAGTTGACACAGTGATTCACTTAACAATTTGGCAAGAAAGGTCCTAAAATGGGACGAAACTCACTTAACGTGTTTTTCACTTAGCAACATAATTTTTTGGCTCCATTGTGGTCAGATAACAAGGACTGCCTGTACATAATTTCTTTTTTCTTTCCTCTGGCCTGCTATATGATGATGATGATGATGAACATCTGGACAGTGGATGTGGCAGTGCCCGGAGACAGCAGAATAGAAGAGAAAGAACTTGGGGACAATAACCAAATACAAAGACCTGCAAATAGAAATAGAACGACTATGGCAAAGGCAAGCAAGGGTAGCACCAATAGTCCGAGGAGCCTTGGGCGCAGTCCCAAAAGAACTGGAGCCACCACTTGAACACCATCAATGGCATTGACAAATTTGGCATCAGTCAATTGCGGAAGGCAGCTTTACTTGGAACCGCTTCAATCCTGCGGGAAGATCTGTAACACCCTCAAACATCCAGATTTGCCTATCCCAGGACTTGATAGATAGACAAAAATGCCAAACCCAGTCTGAACAGTTGGCTGACTGTGCGATGAAATAGCAACAACAATAATAATAACCTGCATCAACCATCAGTGCCGGTCAATGATATTTATGATACATTTGATCAGTTGACTGAGTTTCATGTTTAATGAATAAAATAATAACAACAAACAACAACAAACCAACCAAAACAAAACAAACAACAAACAGGAAGAAGAGGAAGAGGAAGAGGAAGAGGAAGAGGAAGAGGAAGAGGAAGAGGAAGAAGAAGAAGAAGAAGAAGAAGAAGAAGAAGAAGAAGAAAAGGAAGAAGAAGAAGAAGAAGAAGAAGAAGAAGAAGAAGAAGAAGAAGAAGAAGAAGAAGAAGAAGAAGAAGAAGTCATAGATGTTGAAAGGACTGTGCTACCATGCCAATCCCCTAAGACCCACGCTCCTCCACACCCCAGAAAACCATTTCTTTTCTCTTCCAAAACAGCAAAAACGATAAATAGCTTTAATTACTATTTATCGGCCTCCCCTCCCTGGCCACCAGGTGGCACTGTGGAGCTATCAATCCCAGCCAGACCCTCCCTCCATGGACCGAGCTGGAAAATTTGGGGTGTGTGGCGGGTGTGTGTGGGGGGGGTGGAGGTTAAAAAAAGAAGGTAATCTGGGTTTCTCTGATGATAAAAGATTGGGGGAGGGGCGTGGAGGAAGAAAAGAAAGAAATGCCCTTCTCTCTTGATTGACATCCCCCACCTGCCTGTCATCTGCCTTCTCTGTTTCAAGTTTCTTCTTCACGCCAAGGAACATCCCCCCTGGTCCCCCGGGGGCTGGAGAATTGGCTTCCCATTCCTGGCTGGATTTTGTGGGGAGGGGGGATTCTGGAGGGGGCAACGGCTATGGGTGTAGAGAGGATGTTGGAAGGAGCCTGACCCAGGCAGAGAAAGCCCTTTGGGCCGCCTCTGAAGCATCGCACGCCTGCCCTACGGCGCCTTCTCGGAAGGGCCCGGAGGTTTCCCCCTCTGTCCCTGGGAAGGGGGGGCCTCCGTGGGAAATGGCACAGAGGCGGGGTCTCGTTTGCACCCCCCCCAGCCCTCCAGGGTAGCAAAGAAAGAGAGCCAATCTTTAGAGGTAGCCAGTAGAGATTCGTCCCCAAAAGGGGACTCTGCAACCGTCATAAATACAAGTCAGTGGCTAAGGGTCTGAATTTTTGATCTCATGACACTGGGGATACTGCAACCGTCGTGTGAAAAGTAAGTCCCCCTTTTTTTCCAGTGCCATTGTAACTTCGAACGGTCGCAAAACGAAGCGTTGTAAGCCGAGCACTTATCTGTACGGAACTGGGTAGGATTCTGCCACGTCGTTTAGGTACACACTGACATTCTCTCTCCTCTTTTTTTGCAAGTGGGAATAAAAGTTACTGCGTCCTTTCCCCGAATGATCTGCCGGTATTATTCCTGAGTTCAATTCCCCTTCTTGTTTTATTATGGTGGATGACAGATGGAGTCCCTGCAGGTCATGGAAACGGTAAGCGGTTTTTGAGCATAGTAACTGATGAGTAACTTCACACGGCGTCTAGGAAGAAGCGAGGAGAGGTCATCAATCTTGCAGGTAAGGGAAAATTTCCACTGGGGAAGAGAGACTGTTTACGAGTTTACTTTATTATGATGATTATTTTTTAACAGGAGGACAAGGGGTGGTTCCCCCCTCCCCTCAGAGTTGAAATTCACCGCGGAGGAGGCTGTGGGCAAGGTGCAACCATGGAGTTGAGTGTCCAGAGCGTCTCTCCTCCCCTTGCCAGATAGGAAGCCGGGAAGAATGTGTGAATCAAGCGAGGTATTTTGGGGAGTGTTGGATTTGGGGTCTTTTGGGGGGTAGAAGGGTGGGTGGTCCAGAGGAAGGCAAGGGGGCATGTAGGTAAATTGATTAGAAAAAGGGATAGAATAGAAATTAGAATAGAATAGAAATTGGAATAGAATACAAATTAGAATAGAATAGAATAGACATTGCAATAGAATAGAATAGAAATTAGAATAGAATAGAAATTAGAATAGAATAGAAATTAGAATAAAATAGAAATTAGAATAGAATAGAAATTAGAATAGAATAGAAATTGCAATATAATAGAATAGAAATTAGAATAGAATAGAAATTAGAATAGAATAGAAATTAGAATAGAATAGAAATTAGAATAGAATAGAATAGACATTGCAATAGAATAGAATAGAAATTAGAATAGAATAGAATAGAAATTAGAATAGAATAGAAATTAGAATAAAATAGAAATTAGAATAGAATAGAAATTAGAATAGAATAGAAATTGCAATATAATAGAATAGAAATTAGAATAGAATAAAAATTAGAATAGAATAGAAATTAGAATAGAACAGAATAGAAATTAAAATAGAATAGAAATTAGAATAGAATAGAATAAAAATTAGAATGGTTATCCAACATCTTTTTAAAAACTTCCAGTGTTGGAGCCTTCACACCTTCTGGAGGCAGGTTGTTCCACTGGTCAATTGTTCTCACTGTCAGGAAATTGCTCCTTAGCTCTAGGTTTAACCTCTCTTTGATTAGTTTCCATCTGTTGTTTCTTGTCCTGCCTTCTGATGCTTTGGAGAATAGCTTGACTCCCTCTTCTTTGGGGCAGCCCCTGAGATATTTGAAGACTGCTATCATGTCACCCCTAGACCTTCTTTCCATTAGACCAGACATACCCAGTTCCTGCAACCGTTCTTCATCTATTTTATCCTCCAGCCCCCTAATCCCCTTGGTTGGTCTTCTCTGCACTCTTTTCTAGAGTCTCAAGGTCTTTCTTACATCGTGGCGACCAAAACTGAATGCTGTGTTCCAAGTGTGACCTTACCAAGGCCTTATAAAGTGGTATTAACACTTCACGTGATCCTGATTCTATCCCTCCGTTTATGCAGCCTAGAACTGTGTTGGCTTCTTTGGCAGCTGTTGCACACGGCTGGCTCGTATTTAAATGGTTGTCCACTAGGACTCCGAGATCCCTCTCACAGTTACTACCATTGAGCAAGGTACCACGTACTCCAGGGGTCGCCAACCTTTTGGACCTCAGGGACCACCAAATTCATAATTTTAAATCCCGCAGACTACTAATTTGAATTTTGACTGATGGGTGGCTTGCTGACGTCGGTGGGAAAGTCGGTCCCATATTCCAGAGCTGCAGGAGTCATAAAACTGGCCCTTTGGGTCATCCCAGAGCAGCTGCTCCTCCACCCACCTGCCATGGACTGGAGGAGTTACTCTGGGATGACCAAAGGGCCAGTTTTATGACTACTGCAGCTCTGGAATATGGGACCGACTTTCCCACCGACGTCAGCAAGCCACCCCGGAGTAGATTTCTCTCCCCTGCCGTTGGTCTTACCTTATATATATTTATATTATTTATATTTATTTGATTTGTCAATCACTTACAAGATAACAGGTATAAGTATAAACATAGTTATGAATACATGAAATGGATATACAGTATATAAGAAAAGGAAACAATAGGACAGGGACGGTAGGCACGTTGGTGCGCTTATGCACATCCCTTACAGACCTCTTAGGAAAGGGGTGAGGTCCATAGTAGACAGTCTAAAGGTTAAAGTTTTGGGGGTTTGGGGAAGAAACCACAGAGTCAGGTAGAGTATTCCAGGCATTGACCACTCTGTGGCTGAAGTCGTATTTCCTGCAATCAAGTTTGGTGCAGTTAACCTTGAGTTTGTATCTATTGTGTGCTCTTGTGTTGTTATGGTTGAAGCTGAAGTATTCATCGACAGGTAGGACATTGCAAGGTATGGTTTTATATACTATACTTCGATCAAACTGAAGGTGGTGTAGTTCTAGATTTTCTAGGTCTAGGGCGGGCCTAAGGTCTTCTGCAACCTTTCGGTTCCAGCTCGTGTGGAAGGTTTGTGCTTGGACGGAGGGTGGGAGCCAGCGGGTGGGCGGGCCATGTGGGTGGTGCAGCCTTGTGTTCCTGCACAGCCTGGATTAATTGCTTTGGGGGACACACATTTCTCTGCGGACCACCCAAATTTTCTTGCGGACCACCAGTGCCCACTGGTCGGTGACCCCTGACATATCCTGTACCTGCACGTTTGATTTTTCTTGCCTAAATGTAGAACCTCACTTCAGTTGGGGGTTGCATGTACAGCAGGCCCTGGTTGCTAATTCCCGCATGGGTTTGCAAGCGCTGTGCTGTCTCAAGCACGCTAACGGCCTCGGCAGCTGCTGTTTGGGTAAAAGTTAATTAAAAAAACCCATCGCGGCCCATTTAGAGGCAAGGGGTAATTGGCAGAAGGGGGGAGAGGATCAAAGAAGTGAAATTGGGGAGGGGGAAGGGAGGGGCTCTTGTAGGATGTGCAGCCCCTCATTCCGAGGCATCTCCCCACCCCACGAATGGGGTTGTGGGACATGGGGAGGACCGGCCTGGCAGGCAGCCCTGGGCCCGTTGGTGCCAACCTGGCATGTGTGCCTCTGTGGAGGGGGGGGGGGGAGCCAACCCCGTCAGAGGAGCTGGGAAGGGGCTGGGCAGCAGAAGGGTCACACCGGAAGTCCCCGTTTTGTGTCCTGCGCAGTCAGAGCTACCAGGTTGGTGAAAAGGCAGCATTCACACAATACCTGAACCTGGATTGCTTTCTCTTTCTTTCTTTCTTTCTTTCTTTCTTTCTTTCTTTCTTTCTTTCTTTCTTTCTTTCTTTCTTTCTTTCTTTCTTTCTTTCCTTCCTTTTCTTCATTCCTTTCTTTCTCTCCCTTTCTTTTTCTTTCTTTCTCTCCCTTCCTCTTTCTCTTTTTCTTTCTTTCTTTCTTTCTTTCTTTCTTTCTTTCTTTCTTTCTTTCTTTCTTTCTTTCTTCTTCTCCTTTTCCTTCCTTTCTTCATTCTTTCTTTCTCTCCCTTTCTTTTTCTTTCTTTCTCTCCCTTCCTCTTTCTCTTTTCTTTCTTTCTCTCCCTTCCTCTTTCTTTCTTTCTTTCTTTCTTTCTTTCTTTCTTTCTTTCTTTCTTTCTTTCTTTCTTTCTTTCTTTCTGTTTTTTCTTTTTCTCCCTCCCTCCTTTTCTTTTTTTTTCTTTCTTTTTCTTTGTGCCTTTTTTCTTTCTCCCTCCCTCCCTCCTTCCTTTTCTTTCTTTTTCTTCTTTCTTTTTCTTTCTGTGTTTCTCTTTTTCTTTCTCCCCCTCCTTCCTTTTCTCTCTTTTCTGTTTTCTTTTTCTTTCTCCCTCCTTCCTTTCTTTTCTTTCTTCTTTCCTTTTTCTTTCTGTCTTTCTTTTTCTTTCTCTCTCTTTCTTTTTTCTTTCTCTCTCTTTGTCTCTCCCTTCCTTCCTTCCTTCCTTCCTTCCCTCTTTCCCTCCCTTCCTCCCTCCTGTATGAAATGTATGGATTCCTTGATCTTAAAGTTGGTAATCTCTGATCCAGCCAATTTGTTTCTCTTCTTTTTTCTGGAGTTCCTTCCAAGCAGGATAGAAAAGCTTCTTGGCACTCATGTCTTTTTTTCACAATTAAAAAAAACAACAGAATTATTTTGGGTTATCCAAAGCTATTCATGTGGATTAATGCCTGGCTATTTCTAAGAAGGAAACTTAACCTCAAATTACCTTCACTCTGTGCAATGACTTGGCATAAAATGGACCAATTTTCAACCGATTTACTTAATGACATTATTATGCAATGATGTAAATGACATAATTTGTGTAATGGTGTCATTCAATGGTTGTGGGTGACATACTTTCTGATTTAATGGACCTTTGAGAATCACAAGTGCCCAATGAATTCACTAAGATGTGTTTTCACTATATATGGGTATTTTTATTTTTTAGTCAAAGAATGACACACTCAGAATGAAATTTAAAACATTAGTGATACACTTGTCTATATCTATATCCATATCTGTCTTTCTGTCTGTCTGTCTATCTATCTATCTATCTATCTATCTATCTATCTATCTATCTATCTATCTATCTATCTCATCTATCATCTGTCTATCAATATCTATCTATCCAATCTATCATCTATCAATCATCTGTCTCTGTCTGTCTGTCTATCATTTATCTCATCTATCACCTATCATTTATCTATTGTCTGTCTGTCTCTGTCTGTCATTTATCTCAACTATCTATCTATCTATCCATCCATCCATCCATCCATCCATCCATCCATCCATCTATCCATCTATCTATCTATCTATCTATCTATCTATCTATCCATCTATCCATCTATCTATCTATCTATCTATCCATCTATCCATCTATCTATCTATCATCTATCTATCTATCTATCTATCTATCTATCTATCTATCTATCTATCATTTATCTATCTATCTATCTATCTATCTATCTATCTATCTATCTATCTATCTATCATTTATCTATCCCTATTTATATCTATCTATCTATCTATCTATCTATCTATCTATCTATCTATCTATCTATCTATCTATCTATCTGTCATCTATCCATCTATATATCTATCCATCCATCCATCTATCTATTGGCTTCTTTTTGCTGAATTTGACACATACATATATATAGGTAGTTCTTAACTTACAACAATAGGCACCAGAAAATTCATTGTTGAGTGGTGTGGTCTTTAAGTGAGACATCACGTGACTGTGATTTGTGACCTTCCTGCCTTCCCCTTCCCGGGAAGCTGCTGAGAAGGTCATCAGCGATGAACATGTGACCCCAAGGAAGCTGAAATGGTCATAAATGAGCCCAAGGACCGGTCGTAAGTTATAGAGTTTCCCAAACACTGCATAATTTCAAACAGTTACCAGATGAATGGTTGAATGGACTACCTATATGATACCTATGTAAATGATTGTCACCTATAAGGTGTAAAGCAGTCTTTCTCCACCTTGGCCTCTTTAAGACGTAGGGACTTCAACTCCCAGAATTCCCTAGCCAGCATAGCACAGCAAGCTGGGGAATTCTGGGAGTTGAAGTCCATACATCCTAAAGCAATCAAGGCTGAAGAACGTTGGTGTAAAGAAGAGAGCCGAGTTGGTCCTCACTTATCCATGCCAACTTTGGCTTTTGAGATTTCAAATTTCCCCAAAGCTCACCTTCTTATTTTATCATATATTTTGGGCAACATGAGGCCTAGGATCTTATTAAAGGAGGAAGATAAGATTCTCAGTTGGTTTTAGCAATTGGCCTGAAATTAGAGTAGGGGCGAGGAGTCCCATAAAAAGTGGATTGTTGGGTAAAATAAAGTTGATAAAATCAGTTTTAGGCTCCAGCTATTCACTCTAAGGAGTGAATTGCCGGAAAAAAGAAAAAGGAGAATTCAATGCAAGCGTTTATACATTAATTGGGTTTTTCATCTCCCTCAGTCATCCCCTCTCGTGCCCTGAATATTTTTAAATTCCTACTTCAACTTTGCAAACTTCAACTTTTTTTTGCAAAAAAATTTTTTTCCTCCCAGGGCTCACTTGCCCAATCCAGCCTCCATGTGTTCAAATCTCTCCATCCCTCTCTCTGTGGATAAAGATGTAGAAGACAAAAGAAGAACGCAAGTTTTATTATGAGGATGACTGTTTTTTTCCCCCCTTCCTATTGGACTAAGGAGAGCACTGCAATGTTTGCATATTTATTTATGAACGGAGAAAGATTTTGAGATTTGAAACAGACAAATGGGGAGGGAACAGCACTGTTGAGAGGGGGAAAGAGAGAGAGAGAGAAAGAGAGAGAAAGAAGGAAAGAAGGAGAGAAAGAGATAGAGAGAAAGAGGGAAAGGGAGAGAAAGAGAGAATTAGCGCGCGAGAGAAAATAGTGAGGGAAAGAGAAAGAGAAATAGCAAAAGAGGGAAAGAAAGAGAGAAAGAGGGAAAGAGAAAGAGAGAGAAAGTGAGAGAAAGAGTGAGAGAGGGAGAAATAGTGAGAGAAAGAGGGAAAGAGAGAAAGAGGGAGAGAAAAGGGGAAAGAGAGAAAGAGAAAGTGAGAGAAAGAAAGAGAGAGAGAAATAGCGAGAGAGGGAGAAATAGCGAGAGAACGAAGGAAAGAGAGAGAGAAAGGGAGAGAAAGGGAGAGAAATAGTGAGAGAGGGAGAAATAGCGAGAGAAAGAGGGAAAGAGAGAAAGAGAAAGTGAGAGAAAGAAAGAAAGAGAAAGAGAAATAGTGAGAGAAAGAGGGAAAGAGAGAAAGAGAGAGAAAAAGGGAGAGAAAGAGAAAGTGAGAGAAAGAAAGAGAGAGGGAAATAGTGAGAGAAAGAAGGAAAGAGAGAAAGAGAGAGAGGAGGGAAAGAGAAATAGCGAGAGAAAGAGGGAGAGAGAAAGAGGGAGAGAGAAAGAGAGAGAGAGAGAGAATGATTACTTATTTTCCTTTGCAAACGGAGCTTGTAACAAGATAGACTTTCAGTCTCGACTTATTCAACCATGTTACACCAAATTAAAAGCAGTGCCGTAATTGGCTTTTTAAAAATAGCTCCCGGTTATGCACAAGAGGGAGGAGTGAGCTGTACAACTTGCTGCAAATGTCCGTGTTGTTTCTTTTCTTTTTCCTTTTCTTTTCCCACTACAGATAGTCTTCGACTCACAACAGTTCGTTTAGTTCAGAATTACGATGACAGTGAAAAAAGTGACCCATGACTGTAATGGCACAGTGGTTAGAATGGCAGCATTGCCGGCTAACTCTGCCAGCAGTTCAATCCTGACCAGCTCAAGGTTGACTCATCCTTCCATCCTTCCGAGGTCAGTAAAATGAGGACCCAGATTGTTGGGGGCAAGAAGCCAACTCTGTAAACCGCTTAGGGAAGGCTGTAAAGCCCTGTGAAGCGGCGTATAAGTCTAAGGGCCTACACTGACCCTGTAAACCACTTAAGAGAGGGCTGTAAGGCACTGTGAAGTGGGGTATAAGTCTAAGGGCTATTGCTTCCTTTCCTTCCTTCCTTCCTTCCTTCCTTGGCCATCCTTGGAGGTTTTTAAGAAGAGGCTGGACAACCTTTTGTCTGAAATGAGACAGGGTCTTCTGTTTGAGCAAGGGGCTGGACTAGAAGACCTCCAAGGTCCCTTCCAACACTTATTGTCTTTCCTCCTTCCTCCTTCCTTCCTTCCTTCCTTCCTTCCTTCCTTCCTTCCTTCCTTCCTTCCTTCCCTTCCTTCCTTCCTTCCTTCCTTCCTTCCTTCCTTCCTTCCCTTCCTTCCTTCCCTTCCCTTCCTTCCTTCCTTCCTTCCTTCCTTCCTTCCTTCCTTCCTTCCTTCCTTCCTTCCTTCCTTCCCTCCATGTCCTTCCTTCCTTCCTTCCTTCCTTCCTTCCTTCCTTCCTTCCTTCCTTCCTTCCTTCCTTCCTTCCCTCCATGTCCTTCCTTCCTTCCTTCCTTCCTTCCTTCCTTCCTTCCTTCCTTCCTTCCTTCCTTCCTTCCTTCCTTCCCCTCCCCTCCCTCCCCTTCCTTCCTTCCTTCCTTCCTTCCTTCCTTCCTTCCTTCCTTCCTTCCTTCCTTCCTTCCTTCTTCCTTCCTTCCTTCCTTCCTTCTTACCTACCTTCCACTGACCTTGTAAACTGCTTAGAGAGGGCTGTAAAAAGCACTGTGAAGCAGGATATAAGTCTAAGTGCTAGTGCTATTTTAACCAGAGAAGATTAAAGAGTCACAGAGATATCTAGCAGTTTCTTTAGCAGGGAGGGGTTTTAGTTAACAAGAGGAGCTAATTGGAAAATTTGGAGCAGCCAAACCAAGGCACCAGCTACAGAATCGGAGCTTTGATGCATTAAAAACAAAAAACAAACATAACCAGGCTGTTTCATTCAAGGAGCTGTCCAAATTCCCAAAGGCAAATCTCCAGATTTGAATATCACCTTTTCCACCCCCCTTCCTTTTGGTCTGGGAAACTGGAACGCACCTGGGCAATTGAGCTAAAACGGAACGGGAATCCGTTTTTGTGCTCTAGGAATAAAGACTTAATTTTGATGGGCTCCTCGTCCTTTGGGTATCTCATCCAGGGACGCTGCCAAACGGCTGTTTGGTTTTCAGGCAAGCCCAGGTGGGTTTATTTTTGAATACTTGAGTGACAAGGAGGGCTAGGGGAGACACGATAGCAGTCTTCTTCCCATATCTCAGGGGGTTGCCACTAAAGGAGTCAAGCTGTTCTCCAAAGATCCAGAACAAGAAGCAACGGATGGAAACTAATCCAGGAGGGAAGCAGCCTGCAAGGAAGGAAGGATTTCCTGACAGTGAGAGGAATTAATTGGTGGAATGACCTGCCTCCAGAAGTTGTGGCTGCTCCAACACTGGAAGTTTTAAAGAAGAGATTGGACAACCATTTGACTGAAATGGGTTTAGGGTTTCCTGCCTAAACAGGGGGTTGGACTAGAAGACCTCCAAGGCCCCTTCCAACTATTCTATTCTCCCTCTCCTCTCCTCTCCTCTCCTCTCTCTCTCCCTCTCCTCTCCTCTCCTCTCCTCTTCTCTCTTCTATTCTCTGTTCTATTCTATTCTATTCTATTCTATTCTATTCTATTCTATTCTATTCTATTCTATTCTATTCTATTTTCCATTCCATTCCATTATTCTATTCTATTCTATTCTATTCTATTCTATTCTATTCTATTCTATTCTATTCTATTCTATTCTATTCTATATTCTATTCTATTCTATATTCTATTCTATTCTATTTTCCATTCCATTCCATTATTCCATTCCATTCCATTATTCTATTCTATTCTATTCTATTCTATTCTATTCTATTCTATTCTATTCTATTCTCTCTTCTAATGTATTCTGTATTCATGTATTTTGTAACCAAAACTGGACGCAGAATTGCAAATTTGGTCTGACGAAGGCATTATAAAGGGCTACTAACACTTCAGGTCTCCTGATTCCGTCCCTCTGTTAATGCAGCTAGAAATTAGACTGATTCTCTGTCCGTCAACAAGATAACCCTCCCTAAATGTATAATGCAAAGTTGCAAACAGGAAGAGAGTAAAAACAGAGAGGTATCCCACCTAAAGGCTTCTCAAGTCCATGTACACGAGTAACCCCATATATCCAAGCTTCTTGCTAAAACCCTAGGGAGGGGAGAGGGCCCACTCACACCCAGGCGAACGCACAAACACAACACGCAATTTCTTTGTTGCAAAGGCAAGCCCAAGCTACAGCCATTGCAAGAAAAAATAAAAAACACATCAGAATTAAAATCCAGAAAAGCTTTCTTTTTCCCTTGCTCAAAATTCACTTTTGCTTAGCCAAGCTCTGTGGGGGCTGGATTCACACACCCCTGCTAAACTCAGCTTAGCAAACACAACCCTGCCTTGTGGTCCTATCACAGGTGATGTCCAGAATTTATTACAAGTAATCCTCAACTCATGACCGTAACAGAGCCTGGAATGTTCATAGTTAAGTCATGATGATGGTTAAGTCAAGACAACCATGTCGATTTTATGACATTTTTTTTGCAGTGGTCGTTAAGCAAACACGATGGTTGTTAAGCAAGTCAATACATTCCTAGGGTTTTTTTTTTTGCCAAAATCTAGCTGAAAAAGCCCATTTCCAGCAAGAAAACAAAACAAAAAACCCCCACATCATTATGTGACCATAGAGTACTGCAGGTGAGCTGGTTGCCACGTTCACAAAATGTGGTATGTGTAATCCCATTGTGTGTGTGTGTCTGTGTGTGTGCTGCTGTCACAACTCTGGATCTGGGACTTAAGTCCCATTGGAAAGGGAGGGGGTCTATCATAACTTGAAATGGTCACTAAGCAGCCAGCCATTAAACGAGGACTCCCTTTGTGACTTACCTGGATTTGTTCATCTCGAGTGTTAAAACAAGGACCCGGTTTTGAGAACACGGGAGGCCTCCATCATGTTCTGCTTCAGTTCAGTTGTGTGTTCTGCACCCTTGACCCTCGGGCCTCTGCAGCTAGCTAGCCACGATGATGGAAAAATTACGGCCCAGATTTGGTGACACCACAGTGCAAACCCAACCTTACCTGTTCATTCCACTTGGGGGGGCGTTGAATGAAAAGATGAGCGTCGTGGGATTTTTCCATTACGGTGTCATTAACGATGGTTTTTCGCGCACTTCCCGCCCTCCAACATTTCTCCTCCAGCTTCTGTTTGGAATAGGGTTGTGTGAACGGTTAAGTGGAGAGGCTTATTCTTATTAGCCTTAAGACTCAACCCAAGGAAGAGGTAGAGTTTCGTGTGGATCATAACAGTCCTTATGAGAAGGTTTACCTGGATGGGATGACCATTTTATGGTGTCATCGGAGGTGCTGTTCAGAGCTGGCTATCTCCAAAGAAAGGGGGGAGGAATCTCCTTTCTCCATCCACCAGTGTTGACAAGGCTGATTTTGTGGCTTCAAGGATGTGGCTGAACCAGGACTTAATCCATGGGGGGGTGGGCTTGTCTTGGCCATGAATTGTCCCCAGACACAGGTCTCCAAGGATGTCCACTCACCTGGTGGTCAGCCCTACCCCGGAGCTTCTGAATGTCCCACCCCACCAAGAGACCCCACCCAAATAGGAAAGCAGAAAGACGCCAGCAAGATCACATGTATTATCCAGATATATTTATAAGTTTTCATCTTCTGAGATTAGCACAGGATATTTAGAAAGGTTATAAAGGAACATTGACATCGGTTGTAACTTGGTTTTTCTCCCCACACACAACCCCTGAAAGTTTATATACATACAAGAACAAAGCACAACAATTCGAGACCACTCACCTCACTTGTCCCCACAGCCAACCCAGAAGATCGCCCATGCGTGTGTGTGTTTGTGTAATGCATGTTTTCCTGTTTATATTATTATTATTTTTAATTTTCGCTCAGTACAAATATGGCTTTTGGGTAAATATTCGGAGAGTTTGACTCCAATCAGGAAGCATTTTTTTGACCAATTCCAGTAGGGGGCGCCAGCTGCCAGAAGAGACAATGGTTGCATTTTTTTTTGATGCTAGCCAGCAAGATTATATATATATTATATATAATAGTATATATAATATATAATTATATATAATATAATTATAATTATATATAATATAATTATATAATTATATATTTATATTATATATAAATATATATAATATATATATATTATATATATTATAATATATATATATAATATATATTATATATATTATCTATATATAATCTGTGCTGTTGCTAATTCACATGCATAGGATTATATTAAGATAATGCATAGAAGCAGGGGGTGGAAGGTGGCTGAGACAGAGCTACTGAAGTTTAGCCTCCGATAACAGGTGCAAAATGCTGGTGTGCGGGGAATATTGTGGTCCAAAAATATTGCAATATTGCCTACAGCAGAGTCTGGGAAGGTTTGCTTGTTTCTCCTCATCCTCACCTCCACCATTTCCCTTCGTTTCTAAAGATGGTGGTTGGTTTGGGGAAATTCTCAAGAA
The DNA here is from genome assembly GCF_049901715.1 of Pseudonaja textilis. Taxonomy (NCBI): domain Eukaryota; kingdom Metazoa; phylum Chordata; class Lepidosauria; order Squamata; family Elapidae; genus Pseudonaja; species Pseudonaja textilis. The sequence goes on from NC_142005.1 coordinate 5,567,583, forward strand.
CTTCTGTCGAGGCCTAGGGAGCAGCGGTGAATGAAATGGGATTTCTGGATGAAATGGGAGCTACGTCTCTGGGAGGGCAAAATAACTTTCCCCCCATGTAGTGCCCCTCAACCGTCTTTCCACGCTGCCCTCACCAACGGTGACCGTTGAGGTCCGGTTTTAGAAGGTGGAGTCCCTTGGAGTCCTTGAATGGCCAATGGATGGATAGGCATTTCCAGATGTGGGGTGGGTTGAGTCCAGAGTCTAAAGGGCTATTGGAAACACCCCGTTGGTGTTTTCGGTCCTTGACCCCAAAGTGCTTTTTCAAAAGACGACCGGACTCTGTTTGACAAAAGTCCAGCTGCCTTGGAAAAGCACCGTTGGGACAACCTGGATCAGCGGCCTCCAACCTTTGGGGCCCTGGTTCCATGGTTTTTTCCATGGCTTCCTGGTTTTGTGTGGTGTCTACACCCCACGAATGGGGCTTCGCTTGTTTGCCTAGCCCTGGTTACTGTCATGCCAGGTGCTGTCCATAGACCGGGAATAATGGGGGTCTCCTGAGGTGGATGACCGAGAATCTTCATTAGACACCTGATGTCCTTGAAGGAAGGAGAAACCAGAGGCTGGGAGCTTCCCAAAGGAACAATCCACATCAGCTATTCCCCCTGGAAAATGAGCGCTTGCTTTCAAAAAGGAGAAGCAAAGAGGCCTGCCCAGCAAGAACAGCGTTTATATCTTGGGATGGCAAAATAACCTTCTCCGTCCTATGAGCGCCTCATATCCTTGGATACAAGGAAAAATCAGAGGCTGCCAAATTGGAAACCTGTCAAGCTCCAAAAGGAAGCCAGATGCAATTCATCTAAAGCTCAGTAGATGGAGAAGGAAAAAAAAAAAAGAAACCATAAACTAGAATGACCCAAAGACACATGTTTTCTCACCCTAATAGGAATTTGGCTCCCCAGAATGAAATAGGGGGCGGAAGGGGGGGGCACCAGGAAAAGGAATGAGGCCCCCCTTGCATTTAAAAAAAAATAGAATGCATGGGGGGGGGGGAGGGGAAAATTGAATATGCGCCCCGCAGTTCTTGCAAACACATAGGCAGTCTTTTAAAAATAGGAATCAGTCCAAGTTGGCCAGATGCCGAGAGAAGGAGCTACGGTTGTAGAAAACTAAATCACCCCACCTGAAACTAGAGTTAACTTTTGTATAGGGGTGTAAGCGTGTGTGTGTGTGTGTGTGTAAGTTTCCAAGAAACCACCTGGCTCAAAACGAGATGGCTTTCTAATAATGATCTTGGAAGCTCGCTGACCATTTTATGCATTTTGGTTGACTTCCCAGAATCCTTTAATATTGATCAACATCGCCATCAATAAAATAACAACATCCATTATAAAACCAGTGAGCTGAATTTGGGGGTCTCCAAAACTGGCCACTTTTAAGATTTGTGGACTTCAACTCCCAGAATTCTCCAGCCGGTCATGGGCGTTATGGGGAAACCAACTCACTAAATCCAACTCACTGAAAACGACCACTAGATGGCAGCAAGGGGATTCACATCTCTTTGCTGCCCTCTAGTGGTCATCCAAAGTTTTGCCACTCCAATATGGTGACTGGGAGAACTTTGGGAGTTGAAGTCCACAAGTCTTAGTGGCCAAGATTGGAGACCCTTGGTCCAAACTGTTGATCTTCTGTTTCTAAACTCCTTTCCGTCTTTTTTATACCCATAAAACAAAACAAGAAAGTAAATTAACCAGAATAATGGGGAAGGGGGAAGACCTATAAATTAATAAATATATGTTGGGTTCTGGCCACTTTGCCAATGTCGGAATTCTGCTTATTTGCTTGTGCTTCTAATGGAAAGATTTTGTGGAGAAACAGAGGCTAAAAGTCAATGGTCTCTGGAGAGTCAATTAACAATTAAAAAAAGCAGGAATGAAGGCCTTTGTTTTACCAAGCTAAGCAGTTTCTTTCTTCCTACGACTGTTGGCTCCATGTTCCTTTGCAGAGGAGTCTGTTAGCTGCAAAAATGCAGTTTTTCCTCCGTTGGAGCATTTCCAGACCGGCGTGTGAGGTAGGCAGGCAAAAATGAAACAAACCCATAATCCCTTGCGAGGTAGAATCTGGGCAACTGAATGGAGCTAGCAGTGTGTTTACTGGCTGGATGCCCTTCCTGCCACCAATGCGGAGTTTTGTTCAGTATATACATTCTCGGTGTGCCCAGAGGGAGAAATATCTGCCTCTACCTAGGATCGAACTCACAGCCTCCTGATTATGAGGCGAGAGCTCCGCCTCTAGGCCACTGCACCACTCCTGCAGGCAAAAATGAATGTAACGGGGTGCGGGGGGTATGTGTTTAAAAACAGGTAAGGAGCAAAAAAGCCCCATCCATACCACCTGCTCAAGAGACACAACAATGGTCCCGAAAGAACCTACTCTCACGCCCCAAATCCCAGCCCAGATTTCGCTCTTTGTACGCATCGCCCTCCTAAGCCTGTTTTGCTGGACTCTAACCAAGTTTGCCTTTCTTAAAGATGGCTTCCGTGGAAGTTAAAGAGCAGAGCTTATTCAAATATCACTCGCATTTTTTTAAAAGGAGGAAGGAGGGAAGGAAAAAAACCCATATTTCTCACAGCAGTTATTAGCTGGAAAAGCCACTTGATGGGTGGGAATCAACGGGGACAGCAGCCTGCTGGCATTTCGCAAGAGAAGACCTCCCCCCTCCCAGACCCCCAAGTCCCTGTTTAAAATGCACTGGAAAGGGCTGGAAAAATAATCTTGCAGATAGCGTGAACATTTGCAAAAGTGGTGTAGTTGTGGTTGGCCGGCAGCAGATGTGGACGGCTGAGGAGAGTGAGGACTCAGGTGAGGGGCCAGGACCATTGGGGAGGGGACTGCTGCCTTCAGAGATTGTGGGGGCTGGCAGCAGTGAAGAGGAGGTTCCCGAGGAACCTGTGCCAAGTGTGCGTGCGTGCAGGGCTGCTTGTAGGAAAGAGCAGCTACAACAGGACAGGCGACTCGGGAGTAAGGCTGCAAGGTAACGGCCCCTCCTTCAAGAAGATAAAAGCCAGCTGTGAAACTTTGCAGAAGGCAAAGACGTTTTGAAACTCCAGCCTCGTGGACATTCCAGTATCCTGAGTTTGTATTTGAAGACTCTTGTGTTGTGGAATATTTCTTATCTGTTGTTCTTAGCAGCCTCGCACAATTTTGGCGAGGCTCGTGCTTATCAAAGTTAATCAGTCTGCAGCAGCCTTTTAACCGGGGATTCATAAGAATCATTAAAATATTTCTGTTTCCTTTTGGTTCGTGTTTGTTTTATTGGCAAAGGGTCTGGGTCAGATCAGGTGTGTAACTTGCTCATCAGAGACATTGCTCCCTCTCAGTGGCAGATACAGCTAAAAGGGGGAGGTCTGGTAATATTGGAAGTAATATGAAGCAGGGAGGGGCATGATTAGAGATCCTTGGGAGGGGGGCAAATGTTGACCCCCTCCCAATAAAAAATGCAGGACCCAACAGCTCCCTTCCTGACCATGAGCACAGTTAATAGGTGGAACAAGTTGCCTGCAGAAGTTATAAATGTTCCATCACTGGAAGTTCTTAAGAAGAGACTGGACAGCCATTGGTCTGAAATGGTATACGGTTTCTTGCTTCAGCAGGGGGTTGGACTAGAAGACCTCCAAGGTCCCTTCCAACTCTATTCTGATTGATTGATTGAATCTCTGGGATCAGATCCCAAGATCTGAGGATCTGGACCATCCGTTGAGGGGATGTGAAGGAAGAAAGAGGAGGATGGAGGTGAAAAAAACCCACAACAGATGCACACTTAGCAAGCCCCACATGGCTGCAATAAATTATTCTTGTGAAAAAATGGAGGCCAGGAAGATAAATGAGCTGACACACAACTGGTTCTTGGAAGGCCCACAGGAGAGGAGAATGTTATCCTGGTGACAATTTAGAGAGGACAACTTACAGACTTGACGAAGGGGGGCGGGGAATGTTTTATAAAGTCCCCCTTCCCACTTCCTGGGGGTGAGTGGGTTTGCACGGTCTTTTTATTTTTCACAACTTTATGTGAGATGATCTCTCTTGCTCTCTAAGGGGAGAAGTGCAGTTGTGGTGGGTTTTTTTCCGCCAATAGGATGTTCAGAGCTAGACTTTTAAAAAGGCAAAAGGTCTGTGATCCTTTTAAAAGTGCAAGGATGTATGTGTTCCTTTTAAAAGTGCAAGGATGTATGTGTTCCTTTTAAAAGTGCAAGGATGTATGTGTTCCTTTTAAAAGTGCAAGTAACATTTCCCCCCTTTTAAATGATGTTAAATCGTTCATGTTTGTTATCTTTATCTCTGCAAGTGTTGTTTTGAGAAGACACAACATACAATCCCACACTCTGGATTGGCAAGGTGTTAAAACCAGACGGGCAGATTTGGCACCAACACAACGCCAATACAATTGCCTCAAATGAGCCACCCGCTTTTTGACATTTAACTCAGCCAAAAATTAACTAGGTTTATAGCCCTATGGACACATTCGATGTTGGAGAGTTCACTAATCTTCTGGTGAGAAGATCGGTGCGGAAGCTGGGTTTTAAAAACGTGGCGTTTTTCAAGATTGTGTTAGCAAGCGTCCGCTACTATGTATATGAGGATATACACAGTATATCTGTTCTTTATTAGAACAGGTATTTATGTATATCTGTTTTTTGAGTAGAGTTGGGTTTGTTTATTTTATTTATTTGAATTGGGTTTGTTTCCAATCTTTTGCTGATTGCACTATTTCAATAGAACATACGTAAGGAAGGGATTTTTTCCAGCTCGCTGAAAATGCAATTTATTTACGTTCCCCGGTGTTGTAACTGGATTTTGGAGTTCTCTGCCACTAAGATCGCCACGGCCGCAATGTTATTGGGATATTAGTTGCAGATCTGTTTTTGGTTTTTTTTTTTAAGTTATAGGATGACAAGCTTGGAAGATGCTACGGAGCTCAACAAACCCAAATGGTCAATAAATCTTTGCAGGTTTGTAATTTAACAGCTTGTCTCCCAGGAAAAATTCCGCATTGCAACGATATGTCAAAATGGAAACAGTCTCCTTTCCTTCTCTCAGGCTCAATTGATTCATTGCATCCATTCTGGCTTTCTTTCCGGATTGGTTCCTCACAGGGTTGTTGTGAGGGCGGAAGAAAGCAGGAGATTCCCCCAAGGAGAGGGTGGAACAGGCAAAGAATAAGTTAAAAAACATAAATAAAAGATGTTGATCCTGAGGACTAGAAGCATGGTTGGGCCTGCTTTGAGAGGGTTGAGAGTGCTTTGTCAGAAGTTGGAAGAAGGCGGAATCAAAGCGAGTAAGGGGCGGGGCCAGAATCCAAAGGGGGCGGGGTAAGAATCCAGTGGGCGGGCTCAAAACAAAACCAGGCGGGGCATAAAACGGATGGGGCACTCTCCTTTTTTATTCCTTTTATTCTTTTTTTTTTTCCCTCCTGCTTTTTATCCAGCTTTCCTTTAAATCTAGGCTGCTCTTGCCGATTTTCTGATTTTTGATTTCTCAAAACTGATTTCTTGCTGTTTTTATTTTTAAACTATGCAGTGAAATTAGAAGGAGGAGGTGGCAGGTCAAATCGCTCCTCCACTGCCCCGAAATTTCAAGGACCTGCAATTGCCCTTTGCATCAGAGACCAAAACGTACAAAACTCACTTTCCTTCCTTCGGTTCTGCTAATAAATACGGTGATTAAAAAAGCATTGAGAAACAGGCGTTCCCTTCCTTTCCTACAAAGATTTGATTTTTAAAAAAAATACGGTGTTTTTTCCTGCCATGAAAATCACCTTCTGAGAGGCCTGAAAATATGGCATGATCATTGTAAGAGAAATAATAATAATAATAATAATAATAATAATAATAATAATAATAATAATAATAATAGCAACAATAACACCATCAATAAAACAACAACCCGTTATGGCCACCCTGAATTATTATTATTATTTCATTTATCCATTATGCAACAGCGTTGATTATAAAAAAAAGCCATTTATTTCTTATAGAGAGAAGAAGAAAGGAATTCAGAAGGCCTCTTTGCTCTGCTCCAGAAATCAAATATTTACATGTCTGAAAAAAACCCCTCATGGTCCTAGTCCATATGAGGGCAATCCTTTGCATATCAGAAACAATTGGCGCAGTTTCTCTTTACAGATCCATTGCAAAGCTTTACAAAGGAAAGAAAGAAAGAAAAAGAAAAGAAGAGAAAGGAAGAAGAAAGGAAAGAAGGGAGGAAGAAAGAAGTAGATGGCAGCCCTATAGGAATTGTCTTTTTTTTTTCTTCTTTTAGCAAAAGCAACTGCCTGTTATTATTAAAACATCTCCTAACTGGCCAGGCCATGCAAGCATTAAAATCCATGCGCTTCAGTTGTTAAATGCCACACAGAGAGATGATCTCAGGCTGAACCTGTCTTTTTTGATGTGGGGAGGGCTGAGTCACCCAGGGAAAAACAGGGGAATAAAACAGGCCGTGAGTTTAAAAACCACAAAAGCAGCTGATCTGTTTGGAGAGAGCGATGTATTCCAGGCACAGCATTGTTGTCTGTCCCGGAGTCAGATTGGAAAATGAACCAACTCCGGATCATCAGAGAGGAAAACATCCACAAAGCAAGTAATTGTTGCATGCTGAAAGAGACATCTAGGCTTTTAAAACTGGCATTTGCCCCGCTGAGCCAAAACAACACCTCCAATTAGGACATCCCTCTCAGCGCTGCACAAAAAACACACATACACAACTAATCTTGGGTTTCTTTTTCCAGCAGACAAATATCTTGAAGACCTCTCCTTGTTGGCTTTCCTCGTATCGACGGAGACCTGGTGGGTTTGCACCGATGGATCATAAATCCCTTTGCTGGATCAGGGTAAAACTTTGGACCAGTATTTGTCCATCTTGGCAAGTTTAAAACAGGTGGACTTCAATTCCCAGAATACCCCAGCCAGCCATAGCTGGGGAATTCTGGGAGTTGAAGTCCACCCGTCTTAAATTTTCCAGGTGGAAATATACTGTGTTAGACACAACTTGTTCCCACCAATCTAGACAGCCATTCGTAGGGGATATCGCCACCCCGTATTGCCCCTTTCAAAGGACCGTGCTTTCAAAAATAGAAATCAAGTTTAATCCCCTTTGTTGAATTCATGCCACTGGAAAATCAGAATATTCAGGAAGCCGATGGCAATATGGATGGGATCTGAATCATTGCTTTGAAGTTCCAAAGAGGAAGGCTAGATTGGAAAAAAATCTAACCGGATTCCGACAAATCAAAATTTTCGATTTTCCAAATTATCTGAATGCAACCCACTGAATCCACTCGTGGGATTTCCTTGCATGGATTTATCCAATCTCACAGATGCAACATGGAGTTCAGCCCCAAGCTGCTTTTTCAAGAGGCCACTGGATTTTCTTGTTTTTTTTTTCTTTGAAGATGTTTCACCTCTCATTCAAGAAGCTTCTTCAGCTCTGACTGGACGGTGGGGAATGGAAGGATTTATACTCCTTGCAGGCAGCTGGTCATTTGCATCCTTTTAGAGTGTCGTTGAGGCCACTTGGAGGTTTATCTGTGTCCTCAGGGCCATCTGAATGATGCAAATTAATGGGAGCCTTCTTGGAACTGTTGAAAGGTTTTGTTGTAGACTGGAGATAGATGAGGTCATAGATTGATAGAGGATATTGTAGATCGGAGATAGATGATGTCGATAAGATGATGTTGCACCACTCAGGTGAGCCTGCTGACACAGATATACCTCCCAGTGACCTTAATGACCTGCTAAAAGGATGCAAACGACCAGCTGCCTGCAAGGAGTATAAATCCATCCATCCTCCACCATCCAGTCAGAGCTGAAGAAACTTCTTGGATGAGAAGCAAAACATCTTCAAAGGAAAAAACAACAACCAGAAAGTCCGGCTGCCTCTTGAAAAAGCACGTTTGGGACAACCTGGATGACGGAGAATCTCCACAGACATGGAGTAACCCCAGGAGATAAGTCTTAAGGAGGCCTTTCATGAGTCCCTCACAAACCATATGAGTTGGTGGTTTTTCCTTAGACGTGTGGTAGGGGACTCCATCCGCCACCCAGCGGTCGTTCCTTTTATTGGCCTCAGATCACACGCTGAGAAATTTCAAATCAACGACCGGATGAAACAAATCCAGCTTATTCATAAAGTTCTAGCTATCTACAGTATCAGCTGTATAGAAAGTCAGGCTCTTAAGATCTCAGTTGCCAGAAAACCATGCACAGATACAGATTGGGATGTCCTGAAAAGTTGGGTGGCTTTTGGGAGGACCCAGAAATGCAAACTCTCCCCAGAAATGGGGAGGATTTTGTTCTCTGTCTGTATACCCATCCTAAAAACTAAAACATCGTAGACAAAAATAAAACGAAACAAAAAAGTCGTATAAACTCACAAAGCTAAGGCAACAGAGTTACCCACCCCAGACTGGATGTTAAAACGCGAAAAGTCCACCCTTTTTGTTTCATGCAAAAATGTTCAAGTTCACGTCGCTTTAGTTCATGCAAAGATCCACCACGTTTCTAGCCCTCACTGAGGTGTTGGTGAAAACTTTTGAAAACACTGGCGGTAGCCACGGGACCCCCTCCCTTTTATGATAAAGTGGTGCTTTCCTTTTTTTAAAATACGTTGTTACGAAAGTTTACAATTTTGTCGTTGCCATCGGCTGGGGGAAGCTGACGACTTTCCGGGCCTGATTTTTCACCCCCTTCCTCCCCGCCAAAAATCACACCGATTTCCTTGATCGCAAGTAGACTTTTTAAAGTTTCTCCTTCCGGGATCCCCTTGTGAGACTGAGACAACGGGATTCGCAACAAAGGTGAGTAAAAAAGTGAGTTTGCCAAATGACACCGTTTCTGGTGCAGGTGAAAGAAAAAAAGGGGGTTTGCTTGTAATTGTGTTCAAAAAGGGGGAGGATGGCTGAGATCCAAGACCACCCCCCATCTTATAGTCAAGCAGTAAACAACAGGGGTTTACGGCGGAGGCGGTTGCTTTCAAGAACCCTGTTGGTCCAACTCTCCCCGTCACCGGACGTGTTTGGAGGTTGGAGTTTGCCATCTTGGGATGCTCCCCGCAAAGTCCTTTCTCATCTCTACAGCAAGGAAGACACAGAAGGGTGTGACACCCTTGTAAACTGACACAGTGTGGCTCACAACTGAGGAAGATCCTGGTTGGGGGGGGCAGTCTTTTCCACCCCCCCCTTTTAAAACACCCGTGTCCACCATCATCCCCACCTCCCATGGTTGGAAAGCTTCGACGACACCCAACCACAACTGTCACAACATATATATAATTTTTTTTTGTTTGTTTTTGCCATGGGTTTGGGTAGGGACTTGAATTGGGAAGCTGGCGCCCCTCGGTAACACAGACCACAAAACAACATTCTTCTCTTGGACAAAGAGAGAAACGAAACGAGACTGAAGGATAAAATCAGTTCGCATGGACTGTCCCTCTGGCACAGACCTTTCCCCATTCTTCCCCCGGGGATCTGGGACCGACACAAAGTAAGCGGATCTGAGCACGGACACCCCACCGCCCCGATTCTTCCAAATCACGAGAACCCAAGTAAGAGATATCAATTCTTCAACACTGAGAGGACTTGGGCCACCGGTGTTCTCGTTTGGCCAAACGAAGGGTCTGATTTACGGGGACCGATCATTCTGAATCAAGGAAACTCAAGAAACTGGTCCCAATTTGTCAGAACGAAAAGGATCCAGAGTCAGTTGGTCCAACTTGGTCTGAATTCTGGATCCAAATAATTGATGCTCCAAATCAAGATGTAATTGGTCCTTGTTTGTCCAAATCAAGGAGGATCTGGATTACTTTGCACCCTTTTTTTCCCTGAATCAAGAAAATTCGTGAAACTAGTACCAATTGGTCTGAATGAAAAGGACCCAACCAAGTTAGTTACCACTTTGTCCAACTCTTGGATCCAAATAACTGATACACCCAATCAAGAAAGACTCATGTAATTGGTCCTCATTTCTCCAAATCAAGGAGGATCTGAGTTAAACTTTGACACCTACTTTTTTCCGAATCAAAGGAATTCAGGTAACGAGTGCCAATTTGTCCGAAGGAAAAAGGACCTAAATCACTGGTACCAATTCGTCCAGATCATTGGGCCTGAGAAATGGACTCCCCTAATGATTCAGAATTAAGAGGATTTAAATAACTCGTACCAATTTGTCCAAACCAAGAATCCAAATCACTAAGATTAATTTTTTTCACATCCCTGAATCAAGAGGATTGAAGTAACTAGTACCGATTTGTTTGTGGAAGCTTTAAGGAATCAAGAAGACTTCAAAAACAGAGACCATTCCTTTGTACTCAGGAGCATCCAAGAAACAAAAAGATTCTTCGAACACCAAGGGAATTATTTGCGTCCCACAGAACCCTTGACCTTCTCAAATATATCTTACTTGGTTCCTCGGTTCAACCATCTCAAAGCTTTTGGTCCTTCATCCCATCCAAGATCTGATTTGCGGGAGAAATTTTAAACATTTCTCACTGGGAGGAAGGGCCCACATCGCACCTGTTTGGGGTGGGTGGGGGTTATTCCCCGAGTCGTGTATGCGAACCCCTCAATTTATTTATTTATGTATTTTTGCACGAGCTGATTTTATCCCGGAGGCCGTAGCCCACAACGAGGACCCTCCTAAAGAACGCAGAGACAGACCCATTCAATCCCTCAAACGCAACCCCCAACCCGACCATCAAGACATGCCTACAACAGAAAGGGACGAGAACAGAGATTTCAAAAAAAGGGAGGGGGGGAAGAAGAGGGAAGGGAGAGATACCCCGCACCTCCAAACCAACAGCCCTGAAAACAAGCCAAAAGGAAGGAAGGAAGGAAATGGGAAGGAAGGAAGGAAGGAAGGAAGGAAGGAAGGAAGGAAGGAAGGAAGGAAGGAAATGGGAAGAAGGAAGGAAATGGGGAGGAAGGAAGGAAATGGGAAGAAGGAAGGAAATGGGAAGAATGAATTAAGGAAGGAAATGGGAAGAAGGAAAGAAATTGGAAGAAGGAAGGAAGGAAATGGGAAGAAGGAAGGAATGAAATGGGAAGAAGGAAGGAATGAAATGGGAAGAAGGAAAGAAATTGGAAGTAGGAAGGAAATGGGAAGAAGGAAGGAAGGAAATGGGAAGAAGGAAGGAAATGGGAAGAAGGAAGGAAGGAAGGAAATGGGAAGAAGGAAGGAAGGAAATGGGAAGAAGGAAGGAAATGGAAAGAAGGAAGGAAGGAAATGGGAAGAAGGAAATGGGAAGAAGGAAGAAAATGGGAAGAAGGAAGGAAATGGGAAGAAGGAAGGAAGGAAGGAAGGAAATGGGAAGAAGGAAGGAAATTGGAAGGAGGGAAGCAGGAAGGAGGAAGGAAGTGGGAGGAAGAAAGGAAGGGAAGGAGGAAGGAAATGGGAGGGAGGGGAGGGAGGGAAGCCGGATGGGAGGAAGTGGGAGGAAGGAAGGAAGGAAGGAGAAAGGGAAGGAAGGTAGCATCATCACTCACTCTTCAGCTCTGTGTGTTTAGTGTGAGCTTGGCAGCCGCAGGTATGTAGATACAAGCAAGCAGGAAAAGCTGCGGGGGGGGGGGGTCTTTTGTTGGTTTCCAAGGATTCCCAATGTTCATATATGGGGGAGGGAGTTTTCCCCCCCCACCTTCTCCCATGTGGTTGCAATGTTTTATACAAGTTCAAGAAGCATCATGAGCCAGCGGATGTTTTCATGCCCCCTTCTTCCTCTCTCTTTCTCTCCTTCTCCGTCTGTGGTCAATCTCGGCCCTGCCTTTCTACTACTGTCCCTCTGTTCTTTCCGTCCAAATTCCTTCCCGGGCACGAGAGAAACGCCGTAGACATAGTGGGTGGGTGGGTTCCGTTGTCATCCGATGGTTGAGGTCGGGGTCCAATTGGCCACTGCAACTTCTTCCTTTTTTCCCCTCCTCCTCCTCCTCCTCCTCCTCTTCCTCCCCCCCTGCTGCCCTGCCACCGTGCCCCACCCTTCCCCTCTTAGATAAAATATTCCTTCTTGTCGTCCCCGCCTGGTTGACCTCCCTCTGCGTTGATGATGGCCGTGTCGGCGTCTGGGGCGTCGTCGGAGCCTTTGGCCTCGTGGGTCAGGTAGGTACCTGTGTGGGGAGGGAGGGAGGGAGGGAAAGATGGGGATAGAGAAGAAAGGAAGGAGAAGAGAAGGGAGGGAGGGAGGAAGAGGAAGGAAGGTTAAAGGGAGAGAAGGAAGGATAGAGGAGAAAGGAAGGAAAATAGAAGGGAGGGAGGAAGGAAGATGATAAGGAAGGAAGATAGGTTAAAGGCAGGGAAGGAAGGGTGGTGATAGAGAAGAGGAAGGAAAAGAAAAGGGAAGGAGGAAGATGATACGGAAGGAAGGAAGGAAGGAAGGAAGGAAGGAAGGAAGGAAGGAAGGAAGGAAGGAAGAAGAGAGAGGGGGAGGAAAGGAAGGAAGGGTGTTGACAGAGAAGGAAGGAAGGAAAAGAAAAGGGAGGGAGGGAGAAAGATGATACAGGGGGAAGGAAGGAAGGTAGGAAGGAAGGAGAAAGGGAGGGAAGGAAGGAAGAGTGATGATAGAGAAGGAAGGAAAATATAAGGGAGAGAGGGAGAGAAGAAGGAAGGAAAGGGAGAGAGAGAGAGAGAAAGAGAGAAGGAAGTGAGGGAAGGAAGAAGACGAAGGAGAGTTATTTGGCTTAATTCCTAAGCAAAAAGGACACAAATTATTGCAGATCTTCCTTCTACGGGCTGATAAAAAGGAGCGGCCTTGGAAGCTCCAAGTTATTCCTACGTCTTTGGCCCAAATGTGGCCATAAGTGGAAGGACCGGCCATCCGTGTCTTTTTTCCATTGCTACTGTAACTTCGAACCATGGCTAAATGAGCGGCCGTACGTTGAGGGACTAAGTTGTACACCTCCAATCTGGGCTTCTGAAGTCAACGGGGCTTCTGAAGGAACCGCTAAGGCCCAGGGCAGTGGAACTTCAAGACACCTGAAGATGGGGCGAGAGGGACCGAAGGGACGGGAGGGGAGGGGGGCTGGCCCCTTACCTTTGTGCCGAATCAAGTAGTGTCCCAGAACGATGAGGAGGATGAGGAGGAAGAAGATGACAAAGGCTACGATGCCCCCAACAATGGCGTGATAGCTGTCCCTCTGCGGTGTCATGGGGCTAGCATCTATCCGGGTAGAAACAGGATGTGAGACTCAGTGGCCAAACCAAAGTGAAAATAGAAAATAGATGAGTAGAGTAGAGTAGGGTAGAGTAGAGTAGAGTAGAGTAGAGTAGAGTAAAGGGTAGAGGAGTGTAAAGTAGAACAGAGCAGAGTGGAATGGAATAGAATAGAACAGAATAAGAAAGAATAATAGAATAGAACAGAAAAGAAAAGAATAACAGAACAGAACAGAAAGAATAAGAGAACAGAACAGAAAAGAATAACAGAACAGAACAGAAAGAATAGAATAGAATACAACAGAAATAGAACAGAAAAGAAAAGAATAACAGAACAGAAAGAATAATAGAATAGAACATAACAGGAAAAAATAACAGAACAGAACAGAATAATAGAACAGAACAGAACAAAACAAAACAGAAAGAATAGAACAGAACAGAAATAATAATAGAATAGAACAAAACAAAATAATAGAACAGAACAAAACAGAAAGAATAATAGAACAGAAACGAAGAGAACAGAATAATAGAACAGAACAGAAAGAATAGAACAGAACAGAAAAGAAAATAATAGAACAGAACAATAGAACAGAACAGAAGAATTATGACCATTTTCAAGGTCTTGGCCAAGATGAAATGTAAATCAGATACTTTTGGATTTTCTATATTCCTTTCCTGACTGTAGAGAGCTAAAATAGCTTTTTGAGGATTTCAATTTAATTTCCTCTCAAGTTTCTGGGTGCCATAAAAGTTGCTAACCAGGACAAATATGGATGTGTCCTGCCTTCGTTGTATCCACCAGGACCGCCTGGTGGGCTAATCTTCATAACAAAATTAGGACCTTTATTAGATTGCTCTGGATTAATTTTTAATGACTCTGGTATTGTCTGAAGTTAATTTTTAATGGTGTGTATTGGGGTTAATGACCTTCCCAAGCTGGCTGGTTTTCGGCCTGTCCCTCTGTTGCAGGAAACTAGACTTCAGGCATTGGCCATAAGTAAAAGAATTAGTCAAGGCTGACATTTTCCTCACACTTTTCATTTGCACAACCCTCCTTGGAGGTAGATGAAAAGAGTTGGCACAGGATTAGGAACTTTAGGATGGAGGATTAAGGGCTGCCCCAAAGACGAGGGGATCAAATTATTCTCCAAAGCACCCGAAGGCAGGACAAGAAGCAACGGATAGAAACTCATCCAGGAGAGAAGCAACCTAGAACTAAGAAGAAACTTCCTGACAGTGAGAACAATTAACCAGTGGAACAACTCGCCACCAGAAGTTATGAATGCTCCATCACTGGAGGTTTTAAAGAAGAGATTGGACAGGCATTTGTCTGGAATGGTCTAGGGTTTCCTGCCTCAGCAGCGGGTTGGACTAAGGGACGTGGTGGCTCAGGGGCTAAGACGCTGAGCTTGACGATCAGAAAGGCTGGCAGTTCGGCGGTTTGAATCCCTAGCGCCGTGTCATGGAGTGAGCTCCCGCTCCTTGTCCCAGCTTCTGCCAACATGGCAGTTCGAAAGCACGTAAAAAAAAATGCAAGTAGAAAAATAGGGATCCCTTTGGTGGGAAGGGAACAGCGTTCCACGCGCCTTCGGCGTTTAGTCCTGCCGGCTACATGACCACGGAGACGTTTTCAGACAGCGCTGGCTCTTCGGTTTTGCAACGGAGATGAGCCCCGCCCCCTAGAGCTGGAAACGACTAGCATGGATGTGCGAGGGGAACCTTTACTTTTACTTTTTAGAGGGTTGGACTAGAAGACCTTCAAAGTCCCTTCCAACTCAGTTATGGCCATGCTAGTGCCATGACGTCAAGTTGTGCCCAAGACGTAGCTTCCTTTTAAACCCACCCGGGTTTTCCCAATTCTATCCTGCCAGGGAGCCAAGCAGAACTAGAAACTAAAAGTCAACCTTCTTAATTTTCTATATTTCCCACAGGTTTTCTCCATCTGTGCTTCAGATTCTGCAAAAAAAAGGGGAATTTGAACACGTTTGCTGTCACTCAAAAGCGCTCTCTCTGATATGGGTGAAATATTACACTGGGTTTCTCCCACACACACCCGGTATTCAGCCTTCATCACATCAGCCCCAGGGCAGGGGATTCAGCATTTTTTTTTAAAAAAAAAAGGAACAGAAGCTTTTTGATGTACACAAAATTTCCTTTTTGACCACTTCTGCTCTGGACATCTCTGCCACAGGGACAGCAATTCTGACAAAGAGTTGTTAAATTCAGATTCTAGTGATATCTGCAAGTCCCTCTAGATTTTATTTCAACCTTTGCTGACTTCATGAATTATCCAGGTAAACTCTTGACAGCAGTCATTTTCTAAATCTTTCATTCTGGGATGTATTTTCCAGTTTCCCAGTCTTGGCCATCTCTCATCAAAAAAAAAAAAAAGTCATTTCCAATCATGCATAACTTTTGTTAGACCAGTCAAGATCTATCAGATGTTCCACAAAGGGTTGGATTTGTCAAACGGTGTTCCACTTATAGTATTTTTAAACTTGAAGCCCAGAGAAACATCCTGGCAGAAGTTTTTAACAGATTAACAGAGTTGGAAGGGACCTTGTAGGTCATCAAGTCCAACCCCCTAACTAAAGCAGGAGACCCTACACCATTTCTGTCCAGTCTTGAAAGCTTCCAGGGATGAAGCTCCCACAACTTCTGAAGGCAACTTCTGTTCCATGGGTTGATTGTTCTCCCTGTCAGGAAATTCCTCCTGATTTCCAGGTTGAATCTCTCCTTGTCCAGTTTCCATTCATTATTCCTTGTCTGGTGCTTTGGAAAACAGCTTGACCGTGAAGTCAACAAGACATAAAATGGTCTCAAAGGAGATATTTCAAGTTCCCTTCTTTGATACTTCAGCACCACGGACTGAGGTCTTTGCTAACTTTGGAGACTTAATCTGGCAGTCATCAAAGGCATAAACATAAGCAATCATCATCTTCTGTTAATGATCCCATAATCCTTTGTGGGGTGGAGTCTGGGCAACTGAGTGTTTAATGGCCGGATGCCCTTCCTATTGCCAACATGGAGTTTTGGCACCCGGCCATTAAACAGCAGATATAAACAGCAGATATATTCTCATCGTGCTCAGAGGGGGAAATATCTGCCTCTACCTAGGATCGAACTCACAACCTCCTGATTATGAGGGGAGAGCTTCACCCCAGGCCACACTCAAGATGAGAGGCACCCCTCAAATAAGTAACATGCAGTGAGGTGTGAAATTGTCCCCAAATTGTGGTCAATTTGGAAAGCCCAGTTGAAGAACAGTCCGGATTATTTTATTAACTTGATTGCTTTATTTCAAGAAGGTCTTTTAGGAAATTTGTCAGGCCTGCCCCAGCCAAGTCCTTAGGAAAGAGAGAGAGACCCCCAACTCCATTTGGTTAAAGTGGTAGGTTCTCTTAGTAAGGATTATGTCAACTCATAAAATGGATCCTGAGGACCAATGAAAGTCAGCCAAAGAGTTTGACTTAAAAATCTGAAAATGACAATTCAGTACCAAGCATTTCTGAAACACCAATATCGGAGTCTTGGTCACTGGGCCAAGCCAACCAGCTTAGAATCCATGAAATAAAAACCCAAATGGGTTTTTGACTTCAGTCTGAGGAGAACTAGGTAGAAATTTAATCTCGGCCATGATGGAACTGGGTTCACACTCATTATTTTTTGGCAAAAAGTAACCCAATAGGGCTGTTGTAACGGGAAAATTGGAGGAAGAGGCACAATGTCTATGGTCTTGAGTTCCAGGAAGAAAATCAGGATGCAAACTGAAGAAATGGACGAGGGGGGGTTGGACTAGATGACCTCTAAGGTCCGTTCCAATTCTGTTAATCAGTTAAATCAAGGAGAGAACCCCAATGTAGAATTTTCCTGACAATTAGAAAAATACACCAGTGGAACGACTTGCCTCAAGAACTTGTGCTCCAACACTGGAGGTTTCTGAACACGAGATTGGATAGTCATTTGGCCAGAATGGTGTAGGGCCGTGGGGAGAACCTATGGCACGTATGCCACAGGTGACATGTAGAGCCATTTGTGCTGGCACTCAAGTTTGCAGGCAAACTCATCTCACTGCGCATGTGCGCACCTCACAGCTGATTTTTGGCTGGTTTGAGGCCTTTTCCGGCCTCCCAAAGGCTTGAGGAAGGCTTCTGCAGGTTTCTGCAGGACGAAAATTAGGCCTGTTTCATCACTTCCGGTATTTTTGGAAAAAACAGGAAGTGACAAAACAGAGCTAGTTTTCGGCCCACAAAGCTTGCAGAGGCCTGCAGAAACCTTCCTCAAGCCCTTTGGGAGGCTGAAAAAGGCCTCGAACCGGCCCAAAATCAGCTGTGAGGCGCAGTGCAGGTGAGGGCAGGGGTGTGTGTGGATGGGATGGTGCGTGCATGCGTAGGGGGCGTGGGGGAGGGACGTGCATTGCCTTCTGGATGCTGGCATGCGAGCGCAAGCATGCAAGCGCGCCCACAATTTTGGGCACAGGAGCCCATAAAGGTTAGCCACCACTGGTGTAGGGTTCTCCTGCTTGAGCAGGGGGGGTTGGACTAGAAGACCTCCAAGGTCCCTTCCAACAACTGCTATCCTGTTAGTAAGTCCACTTAGCAGAGGGCTTAGAAGACACGTCTTACCGCTGACGGAGAGGGTGTATCTTGCAATGGAGTTGCCCATAAGATTGGAAGCATAGCAAATATAAGTCCCACTGTCGCTTTTGTTTAAGTTGGGGAAGGAGAGGATGTTGTCTTGAGCGTCCAACAACGGGGTGTCGACACCGTCCTTCTCCCACTTGTAATCCTGAGGGCTGTAAAGGAAGGAAAGAAGAGAGACCTCAATGGGTCAACGGATCAAAGAGAATGGGAGGCTCTGTCCTCACTTAACAACCATTTTAGGGCCTATAAAGCGGGACTCTCCAAGGACGCGGTGGCCTAGAGGCAGAGCTCTCACCTCACAATCAGGAGGCTGTGAGTTCGATCCTAGATAGAGGCAGATTTCTCTCTCTCTCTCTCTCTGGGCACGATGAGAATATTGTCTGCTGAACAAAACTCCGCATTGGCGACCAGGAAAGGCATCCGGCCATTCAAACACTCTGCTAGCTCCATCCAAGTTACCCAGACTCCACCCCGCAAGGGATTGTGGGGGGTTGTTAAATGAAGATCAAAGCAGGACTTCTCCAACCTTGGCAACTTTTAAGACTTGCGGATTTCAACTCCTAGATGGCTGAGGAATTCTGGGAGTTGAAGTCCACAAAGTGTTAAAGTCGCCAAGGTTGGAGACTCCCTGCTGTCAAGCACCCCCTGGTGGTCATACGTGGTTCTGCTGCCCTCTGTGGTCATGTGACTTTATACAAAGTTCTGCAGTCACATGACCACTATCCGCAAAGTTTTCACCCTGTTTCCAGTAGAAAAGCACACGTTCAAATGAAATGGGCTGCTGAATGACCGCACGGCGTTCACTCAACGCCTACTGTGAAAACAAATCCAGAAATTCACTTGCTGTCATGTGATTATATTGAGCTTGATTGCGGCCATAAATTGAGGATTATTTTTATCTATCATTTCAATTTCTATAGTTACCCCTTGGTACCTGAAAAACTGAAAAATATTAAAAGAAACAGTAAGAATAAAGAATGAAAAGGAGCACAAACTGATTGGGGTTTTTTTTAATGACCCCATAATCCCTTGAGGGGCGGAGTCTAGGCAACTAAATGGAGCTAAGTATTTACTGGCCGGATGCTCTTCCTGTCGCCAATGCGGAGTCATAAGTCAGCAGATATAATCTCAACGTGTCCAGAGAGAGAAATACCTGTCTCTACCTAGGCTCGAACTCACAGCCTCCTGATTGCGAGGCGAGAGCCCCCCTTCTAGGCCGCCGCACCACTCTGATCCCATGATCCACTTAAAATTTAACCTTTATCGGCATTTCCGTCCACCGCCCCTTCCAAAATACACCTGCATCTGTTTTCTTGGCTTCTTGGGTGTATTTCATTTTATTTATTTCATTTGATTTTATTTTTGCCGCTGCAGGACATTTATTCGATCGTAAGCCATTTATTTTATTATTTTTGCAGGGCTTTGAAAACACACACACACCCAAAAGACACAGAGTATGTAGGCAGCTGAAAAATAAAACAGCACCCTTGCGAACAACAGATACGCCTGTGCTATTTGCACCCCAGCAAAACACAAGCTACAATTCTGTAGGGAAAGGACGAAAAAAAAAAAGAGAGAGAGAGAGAGCCAAAAGGACACTATCGGTTACAAATCTGACTTCCTGAAGATCTCAGGATCCAAAACTCACATTGGATTCCCTTCTCCTTTGCAGTGCAGCACCAAATTGTCGCCTTCTTGTGGGTGTTCCGGTCTGGGCTCAATTTTTGCCGTTGGTTTGTCTGAGGAGAAGACGACCAAAGGAGAAAAATAGAGGAAAAACAGTTAAGCAAGAATTGCCAAATTTTTTACAGGTTGGATCCTCGATTTACAGCCACCATGGACCCCCCCAAATTTCTGTTGTTAAGTGAGACATTTGTTAAGGGAGGTTTGCCTCATTTTATGACCTTGTTTTAAGTGAACCACCGCAGTCAATGAGTTAGTAAACTGGTTGTGAAGTGAACCTGGCTGCCCCACGGACTTTGCTTATCCGAAGGTCGCAAAAAGGGACAGAGCAACGGTCATAAGTATGAGCCAGTTGCCAAGCATCGGGAAGTTTGAATCGCATGACCATGGAGATGCATCAAAGGTCGTAACTGTGAAAAACGGTCCTAAAAGTCACTTTTTTTGGGGTGCCGTTGCAACTTTGAACGGTGACTAAATGAACTATTGTAAGTCGAGGACTACCTGTATTCTGGATGGACAACAATTGGTTCACTATAATTCTTTACTGGGGTCTCCAGAGATCCAGAGATGCATCGCTCTGTTTTGCCTCAGAGCCTTCCTTGGGATTCCAGATGCTTCCTCCTCTTTCTCTCTTGAACTTTTAAAATATATATATTTTTTTAATTTTTAAAAAATTAAACCTGCAATGGCAGGCTGACACTTTGCTACAAAGCAAAGCGACCTGATTCTCTCGTCATTTTTATTTCAAGAAGGCCTTTTAGGAAATTTGTCAGCCCTGCCGCAGCTAGCTCCTCAGGAAAGAGAGACCCCCGACTCCAGTTGAAGCGATAGGTTCTCTTACTAAGGATTATGTCGACTCATAAAATATTTCTATGGTCTTTTTAGAGTTGCCAACGAAAAGGGAGGGGGAAGCAGTGCGGCAGCTTGCAAAACCGAAAGTGCATTCCATCAATGTTTTCAAAGATAGTAACTAGGTGACTGAAGTTTCTGCCGCGCAAAATTCTAACTGGAGAGCATGATTCTTGGCTATGGAGGCGTCCCATTGGAGAATATGAATTACGATACACCCAGGGGGTGGGGGAAAAAAATAGAGTCAAGGGTGACAATGAACGATGCGTCTCAGAGTTGGCTGCACCCAGGCAGTGCCAGACATGTTAACTCTCAATAAATCCTTTTGAAGTTTTGGAAGTTTGGCTCGAGACTCGGGATTTAATTGGGGGGAACTGCCGGAATCCTGACAGATTACCGGTTGCAGCAGAAGGAAGGCAAGATCTGAGCTTTCCATGCAAAGCATCACAAGTTTCCCCCTTCTTAC
Source organism: Pseudonaja textilis (assembly GCF_049901715.1). Taxonomy (NCBI): domain Eukaryota; kingdom Metazoa; phylum Chordata; class Lepidosauria; order Squamata; family Elapidae; genus Pseudonaja; species Pseudonaja textilis. The sequence goes on from NC_142005.1 coordinate 5,588,396, forward strand.
ACACACACACACACACACACACACACACACACACACACCGGCACCCTTTCCTCATCTCTACCCTCAACATGTCAATTGCCTCCTTCCTCTCCCCGCTCCTCCCTCCTCCCTTTCAGGACGCCAGTAATTAAAAATGGGGTGGGAGGAACTCTGGGAGTCGAAGTCCACCTATATCTGTAAGTGACCAAGATTGAACTGTCATAATTCTGCAAGGTTTTCGAAATAAGTCACATACAAAAGACAGAGAGGCGCTGCAAAGCCGATTTCCCGGAGATCTGCATAGAGGCGTGATCGACTGTGCATGTAACGTTTGCACCATCGTCCTCTTTGCTGACTGTAATTTCTATGTGGCTGCTGACCGTGAAGGTTTTTCCGTTGGCATCTTTGGAGATGTCCGACGACTGGCCTGTTTGGGAGAGAGAGAGAGAGAGAGAGAGAGAAACAAACTGAGATTGGTGGTCTAGCAAAAGGAGAGAAGGGAGGGGGATGACTTACAAACACAGCCTTTAAGATTCCGGATCGCAATATGCTTAGGGGATAGTTTTTGACCTAGAAAGTTCAACTCACCAGTCAAGAATCCCATCTATATTATCCTGTTTTATTTTTTTGGGGGAGCTTTTGCCACCTTTGCACTACTTGGGGGGCTGCCACAAGGAAGAAGGGGCTCAAATTATTCTCCAAAGCACCAGAGAGCAAGGCAAGAAACAATGGTGGAAGCTAATCAAGGAAAGATTCAACCTAGAACTAAGGAGAAATTTCCTAACAATGAGAAGAAGTAACCAGTGGAACAACTTGCCACCAGAAATCATGGGCACTCTATCACTGGGGGCTTTTAAGAAGAGACCGGACAGCCGCTTATCTGAAATATTATAGGCTCTCCTGCTTGAGCCAGGGGCTGGACTAGAAGACCTCCAAGGTCCCTTCCAGCTCATTCATTCTATAAATAAATTTCAAGATTACAGTCTAGAAAGACACAGCATTAAAGGAAAGGCGGAGAGAGAGGGGGAAGGAAAAAGGAAGGCAGAGGGAAAAGGCAACAGAGACAACTCCATTTTGAAATTCTGTGTTTGTGTAAATGCTTTATTAGAAGAATGCAAGGGTCTTATAAGAATATGAATAAAAATTAAGTAATGGGAGGAAACTTCAAAATTACGTGGTTGTATACTGGCGTGTAATTTGCTTCTACCTTAGAGGTAATTCAGTTAAAGAGCTCTTGGCCACAAGTCACTGTAGGTTAAGGGTCACAAGTTTAATAGGCTTTAAAGAAAGGTGGCGCTAAACCAGAAAGGAAAACTGGCACCTGTGCCTCCATGTTCCCAGTGCAGTCTATCTGCAAATTGTTGTTGTTCTTATTTGCAAAGTCGTGTCCGACCCATTGCAACCCCATGGACAACGTTCCTCCAGGCCTTCCTGTCCTCCACCATCTTCTGGAGTCCATTGAAGCTCACGCCAACTGCTTCAGGGATTCCCTCCAGCCATCTCCTTCTCTGTCGTCCCCTTCTTCTTCTTTCCCTCCATCGTTCCCAGCATTCGGCTCTTCTCCAGCGAGTCCTTCCTTCTCATGTGTTGGCCAAAGTCTTTGAGTTTCCTCTCCAGGATCCGGCCTTCTGAAGAGCAGTCAGGGTGGATCTCCTCTAGGACTGACCGGTTGGATGGCCTTGCAGTCCGAGGGACTCGCAGGAGCCTCCTCCAGCCCCAGAGTTCAAAGGCCTCCATTCTTTGGCGCTCAGCCTTCCTTACGGTCCAACTTTCCCAGCCATACATTGCCACTGGGGGAACCACAGCTTGACTCTACGCCCCTTTGTTGGCAGGGGGATTTGTCTCTGCTTTTGAGTAGGCCGTCTGGATTTGCCATAGCTTTCCTCCCCAGGAGCAAGCACCTTTTAATTCCTTGCCTGCAGTCCCCATCTGCAGTGGAGCCCAGGAAGAAAAAATCTGTCACTACCTCCATTTCTTCCTCATCTATTGGCCAGGAATTGAGAGGGATGGATGCCACGATCTTAATTTTTTTTTTTAATGTTGAGCTTCAAGCCAACTTTTGCACTCTTCTTCTTCACCTGTATCAGCGCACTCTATCTGTGAATACTGACTGGTAAAGGTATCGCTCTCCGTTTTATGAATATTTCATAAGCAGACGGGAAACAAAGTAGGCGGCCCAAACTAACATCCTTCTTAGGTTCTTAAAACAGTATGCTGGCAACTTACCTGTCAAGTGTTTGTCACCCTTTTTCCATCTGAGATAAGCTGCTGGCTTACTGCCAGAAGAGACACATGTCAACGCAGCCACGTCTCCTTCCCTAAGAGGGCCTGAGTAACCAGAGATTTGGGGTTTCTGTGGGATTCCTGAAAGAAAAGAGGACAATGAGGACTAGCGACTTAAAAGGATCCCGGAGAAGATGCACTTGGGAGCTTTTGTTCCCAGAAAGGATAACATGCCTCTAAAATTTGGAGCGAAATTATAGCCCTGCGCTAGGACGACATCTCCCCTGCCTCGTTGATTAAAGATGTCACAATTGTTGCTTCTTCTTTGACAATAATTGTGTGTCATGCCCCTGTCAGAATCTAATTCAGAGGGGGAGGCTGAGCAGCTGACAGGGAGTAGCTGTGGAAGAAACTGGAGAAGGGCAAAGTCTGACTGGGCAGAGCAGCGGGGAGGTAGAACAAGGGAGAGGGAATTCAGAGGAAGACCCAGGCCCACCCGCTCTTCATCCTAGGGCACGCAGGGAGGAATGGGAGAGGGAGCAATGTGAGTGGCATGGCTTACGGGGGAGGAAACGGCCCTGATTCCCTTCATTAGCTGCAGCTGGGAACACAGTGTTTAAAAAGGGAAGTTGCGCACAGGAAACTGTTGGAAACAAATCGTGAATTAGCTGGTATCGTTGAGGCTTATCTGGGTTCCTGGCATCTTCCCAACTGTGTGTGTTTGGCTGGCCTTTCAAGCCTGCAATTCCTTCTCCTGCCCTGTCAAGTTAATTGCTGCAGTGTGGTTTGTTTGGATTTTTATTTACAGTTTATATGTACTTTGTTTTTGGACTGAATTTCCTCCACTTAAAGATTGCTCCTGGGAGAGTTTTTGTCCAGCCTGAAGGTAACCTGGACAGTGGGGGCAAAGTTGGAGATAATTAAAGGGACTCTTCTTGCTTATTTGACTGTGTTGCCTTTGTGCCACGCCCCTTTGGGTCAACACGTTGTGTGTTTGGGATGTACAAAACAGTTGTTCCATTCCTGAAATATTTCATTTTCCCCTGGGCATTTGCAACTCGTATGCCCATGTCCAGAAGCCGACAGGCAGTTTTCGACTGATACAATCATTCATTTAGTGACTGGAGTTACAATGACACTGAAGAAAGGGGGCTGTTCTGACCCGTTTTCACACTGAGCGACCATCGCAGCATCCCCGGGGGGTCACATGATCAAAATTCAGACACTCGGCAACTGGCTTGTACTTATGACTGTTGCAGCATCTCCAGAAAATCACGCGATCTTCTGTTTGGGACCTTCCAACAAGCAAAGACAACGGGGGAGCTGGATTCACTTAACGACCATGTTGCTAACTGAACAGCTGCATGATTCGCTTAGTCGCCGTGGCGAGAAAGGCCGTACGGCGAGGCAAAGCTCGCTCCGCAACTGTACTCGCTTAGCAACAGAAAATTTGCCTGTGGTTGCGAGTCGAGGACTGCCTGCCTTTCCAAGGCAGATGGAAATTCCGGGCTCGGTTGTGGTTGGGAGTCCAAGGCGGGAGGCGACCGGGGTATTCCAGACGGAGCCCGCGTGCCCTCAACCTCTTGGGAAGACTGAAGTATCCTGGGAACAGCCCCTCCCATTTGGGACACGGCTCGCCACTGACCCCTTTGCCTCACCCAAGACGGTGACCATGGCTTTCGCAGTCCGTACGGGCCGGGTGAATATCGTGCAGGTATATTCTCCCTCATCAGCCAGAGTGGTGTTGTCGATGCTTATGCTCAGCTCGTTGGCCGTCGAGTTCTCCAGCTGGATTCGGAGGTCTCGCAACGCTAGGAGGCGGAAGGAAGGCGAGTTAGAGAAGGGTCAGAGAGGGTCACCTTAGGTATATCTCTCTCTCTTTCTTTCTCTCTCTCTCTGTCTCTCTGTCTAATTCATATAGCCCATCTCATCAAAAACAATCTTCCTTCCTTCCTTCCTTCCTTCCTTCCTTCCTTCCTTCCTATCTATCTCTCTAATTTATATAGCCCATGTCATCAAAATCAATCTTCCTTCCTTCCTTCTGTCCTTCCTATCTCTATCTCTCTCATTTATATAGCCCATCTTATCGAAATCAATCTTCCTACCTCTCTCTCTATCTCTCTGTTCTCTATCTCTCTAATTTATATAGCCCATCTCATCAAAATCAATCTTCCTTCCTTCCTTCCTTCCTTCCTTCCTTCCTTCCTTCCTTCCTTCCTTCCTTCCTATCTCTATCTCTATATCTCTATCTCTCTATTTCTCTATCTGTCTAATTTATATAGCCCATCTCATCAAAAGCAATCTTCCTTCCTTCCTTCCTTCCTTCCTTCCTTCCTTCCTTCCTTCCTTCCTTCCTTCCTTCCTTCCTTCCTCCCTCCCTCCCTATCTATCTATCTATCTACCTACCTATCTACCTACCTATCTATTTTATATAGCCCATCTCACCAAAAGCAATCTTTCTTCCTTCCTTCCTTCCTTCCTTCCTTCCTTCCTTCCTTCCTTCCTTCCTTCCTTCCTTCCTTCCTTCCTTCCTTCCTTCCTTCCCTCCCACCCTCCACTCATCTCTGTCTGTCTGTCTATCTACCTACCTACCTACCTTCCTATCTAATTTATACGGTCCATCTCACTGAAAACAACTCTGGGTGGCATACAACAGTGAATAAATACATAAAATCAGTTATTATTTGTTATAAAAGACTAAAAGAAACCACACAGAACAAAACAAGGACATTTGTTACTGTCTTCAACAGCTTGAAAAAGTTTAGATTCTTTTCCTATCCTGGAAAAATGTACAGGTCAAGATTGTAAACCTCAACTGAAATATAAAATCAGGGAAAGCTCTAAAATATATAGATTTCCTTTTAAACATTTAAGCAGTGTTTACCAACTTTAAGAGGACTTCAATTCCCAGAGTTCTCCCAGTCACTATATTGGAGTGGCAAAGCTTTGGATGACCACTAGAGGGCAGCAAAGAGATGTGAATCTCCTTGCTGCCATCTAGTGGTCATTTCAGTGGTGATGAGTGGGATTCCCAGAATTCCCATGGCTGGCTGGGGAATTCTGGGAGTTGAAGTCCGCTCGTCTTAAAGTTGCTAAGGTGGAGAAACAGATGCTCCAGAGAGTTTCACACTGGTAATTACAGGGAATCAGGAAGAATGCTGTACTTGTGGCATTAAAAAAAATACATGCTGGATGGAATTGCACGTTCCATTTGAATGCTTGAAGTCTGTGTTTAGGGGACATTTGGCAGCCAAGGAATCAGGAAGAGATTGCAAATTGTTCAGAGCCACCTGTATTTGTGTGAATTCCAGACCAAAATACTACAGACTCTTTCTGTGTGACACTTCTTTAGGAGACAGGCTGTTGCAAATGGCCTTTCTGCTAACATTCATCTTCACACCTTCAAATAAATAAATAAAAGTTGGAAGTAGCGAGCCACGGCTTCAGTGAACTGCTACAACATCATCTGTGGCTGCAGACGGAAGGAAACAAAAAGACTAAATTTAAAGAAAAATAAAAACCAAACTTCTCCCCACCTTGCAAATCAAAACAAAAAAAAAACGAGCGATCCACACCGTTGTAAATACTATTAAAAAACAGTGTGACATGACATGACATCCTTGGAATTTACCGTATGAAAATCAATAGACTTTCCCCCTTGGATTTATAGGGCTGGGGCATTAATCAATAAATCATAGATCACATTCAGATAACATCTCAGCAATTCAACAAATTAAGAGCAGCAAGTGTTTCTCTCAATGCCAAGCCTGCAGCAAAATCATCGGTTTGGGAATTCTTGCATAGAGTAGGCCTTGTTTGAGAACGCAAGAAGAAAAAAAAGTTTAATCTGTTTAACTTTGGGCGTATACATATCATGGCTTCAAGTCTGTATCTTACTTGTCATGCATAATAAGAATGGAATGGAATAGGGTAGGATAGAAAAGGAAAGAAGAGAAGAGAAATTATAGAATGGAATGGAATAATGAATAGAATAAGAATAGAACAGAATTAAGAATGAAAGAATAGAACTAAGAATGAAAGAATAGAATAGAATAGAAAAGAAATGGAAAGAAGAGAAGAGAAATTATAGAATGGAATGGAATAATGAATAGAATAAGAATAGAACAGAATTAAGAATGAAAGAATAGAACTAAGAATGAAAGAATAGAAAAGAAATGGAAAGAAGAGAAGAGAAGAGAAATTATAGAATGGAATGGAATAATGAATAGAATAAGAATAGAATAGAATTAAGAATGAAAGAATAGAACTAAGAATGAAAGAATAGAAAAGAATAGAAAAGAAATGGAAAGAAGAGAAGAGAAATTATAGAATGGAATGGAATAATGAATAGAATAAGAATAGAACAGAATTAAGAATGAAAGAAGAGAACTAAGAATGAAAGAATAGAAAAGAAATGGAAAGAAGAGAAGAGAAGAGAAATTATAGAATGGAATGGAATAATGAATAGAATAAGAATAGAATAGAATTAAGAATGAAAGAATAGAACTAAGAATGAAAGAATAGAAAAGAATAGAAAAGAAATGGAAAGAAGAGAAGAGAAGAGAAATTATAGAATGGAATGGAATAATGAATAGAATAAGAATAGAACAGAATTAAGAATGAAAGAATAGAACTAAGAATGAAAGAATAGAAAAGAAATGGAAAGAAGAGAAGAGAAATTATAGAATGGAATGGAATAATGAATAGAATAAGAATAGAACAGAATTAAGAATGAAAGAATAGAACTAAGAATGAAAGAATAGAAAAGAATAGAAAAGAAATGGAAAGAAGAGAAGAGAAGAGAAATTATAGAATGGAATGGAATAATGAATAGAATAAGAATAGAACAGAATTAAGAATGAAAGAATAGAACTAAGAATGAAAGAATAGAAAAGAAATGGAAAGAAGAAGAAGAGAGAAATTATAGAATGGAATGGAATAATGAATAGAATAAGAATAGAACAGAATTAAGAATGAAAGAATAGAATTAAGAATGAAAGAATAGAAAAGAATAGAAAAGAAATGGAAAGAAGAGAAGAAGGAAATTATAGAATGGAATGGAATAATGAATAGAATAAGAATAGAACAGAATTAAGAATGAAAGAATAGAACTAAGAATGAAAGAAGAGAATAGAAAAGAAATGGAAAGAAGAGAAGAGAAATTATAGAATGGAATGGAATAATGAATAGAATAGAATAGATTGAAACAGAATAAATAAAGAATAGAATAAGAATAGAATAGAATCAAGAATGAAAGAATAGAATTAAGAATGAAAGAATAGAACTAAGAATGAAAGAATAGAATAGATTAGAATACAATACAATACAAAAATATAGATTTTTTTTCTATTGCTCAAGCCATTTGAGATAAATGGTTTTCCGGTCAATCAGATATGCATGATCCAAAATAACTCATTTTCAGTTTAGAGCAAAAACAACAGCCTCAACTCTCCAAGATTTTTAAAGTGCCCTATTTGGGCTTTTTTTAAAGCAAATCGTTTTGCCTTTTTTAACACCGATTTTCAAGTGTGGCCTTTCGAATGTGTTAGTCATGCCTGGTTAGTGAGAAGGAGGAGGATGCTGAAAATATATAGATTACATCAACAATAAAGATGTATTGTGTTTGTAGCATATTAATAGCTTCGAGGTTAGGGAAAAAAATCACCCCTAATATTCTCCTTGAGGAGGGGAAAAAAATAATTTTTTTGCTGGTCGTTTGGAGGCAATTTCGAATCGCCGCCGGTGAGCAAGGAAAACAGACATCTTTAAGGTTTGTAGATGGTCCCTTATCTCCTTTACCCAGGTGGGAGGAATCCCCATTGAAGCAAAGGCTTGGTTTCCTTTTATTTGACAAGAGTCGAGGTTCTTGGAGAGGCCTCTGGATTTTTACCTTCCTCTCCATGACGTCAAGAGGGGGCTTGGAAGGCGGATTTGGACGCCGAAAAGACGACAGGTTGCAAGCGCCAGAAACTATAACGCGCGACAAAACAGAAGCTTGGTTTGCAAAACCCGGTTCCAAATTGAACCGGAGGGATTTGGCCGGAGGCTAATTGCATTTGTTATTGGCGGCTCTGACAGTCTACGGCGTTTTCCCCGTCGTTGGGATTTAAGGATAAACCACAGTAAATAAATTTGGGGATTGTCACTGGCAGCAGCCACAGCTGTCGGCCTCCTGCCTCTGGGCCGGAAGAGGGAAAATGCTGCAGGAGCTACCTCGTTTTTCTCCAAAGTAGAGCGTCTGCTGAGCAGGATTGGACCACTGGAGCGAGGAATCTTCTGGATCTTCTACCTTGCAGGAAAGGATGACTTTTGAACCCGCCACCACGACTTCATCGGAGGTCACCGGCTGGCTTCCTGTTTAAAAAATAAATATATCTATATCTATATATCTCTATATATATCTATAAAAGCGAAATATGCCACTCACGCATCGTCACAAAATCTCCAGCACCATAAAGCCTTCAAACTTGAAACTTGGCACCTAAGTTCCTCTTGGCTCCTAGGGGCTCACTAAGAAAGGATTCTTCGAAAAGACCCTCAGAGCATTTAGAGTATTTCATATATTATTATTATTATTATTAACACGCTCTGATGCTAAGGAGTTCTAATCCCTCTCCCCACCTGAAAAGAAATCTTTTCCAAATGCAAAACACAAGCAGAGGAGTTTCGGTTTTAGTTTCACAGCAACCAAGCAGCTTTAGTACAGAACAGTTGAGCTAAGCCACGCCCAGGCTCCTTGCTGTCTCCTCCTTGCTCACACAGCAAATATTGTTTCAGTTTCCAAACAGCCATCAACTCTCTCACACACTGACAGGACGCTAGTCAGATGAATACCGATGGATGCTGGTAGGCAGAGGCACAATTCTCCCCTCGTATTCCTCCCCCAAAACTAAGCCCGACCACAAAGTTTTGTAGGTATCGAGCTAGTAAATAAATACATGGAGGCAGAGATGATGAGCCGACTTTAAGGGAGTCATCGAAAGCTCCTTACACCCCAACCCTTGAAACCCACTCAGTTTTGGCCAGCAGGGGGGAGTGCCGGCCTCTCTTTTTTTCCTCTTTTTGATATCTCGAGGACTAGAAGCTTAGGTCCGCTGTGGATGCTTAGCCACGGATCCTTTTCGTCCCGTTTCCCGGAGCTGTTGGACTGGCTAAGGAAAGCAAAGGAACTCAAGACTCTCTTGGCAGCACCAGCAAAAAAAACCCCTAAGCATTTCGTTCACACACACACACACACACTCCTCCAAAAATGCTGGGGGTGTCTTCCATTTCAGCACATTCTGCACCGCCTAGTTAATCCAGGAAAGGCAGGTCATGACCCCCCGCCACCGCCAGTTCCTCTCCATCCACAAACATCTCTTGGCCGGGTTCCCAAACCCAGAGCTTCTGCTGTTGCTGCCCCCCACCCCACCCCCCACCCCCAACAAACAACAACCAGCCCCTTGTCTGCCCCCCCGTGTGTTTCTATTCAGAGGCAGCCCTTTGGAAACAGCCACACAGCGAAGCTTCCAACACTTCACATGATGTGGCTGGCTAGCCAAGGAATTTAGCCAAGTGGGCGCGATCGGGCTTGGTCCCAATGGCTAAATTGGATTTCAGAAGCCCCCCCGTTGGGCATGGTGGAAGGGTCCCAAGGCTGGCAGAGAGGAGGGGAAAGAGTGTCTTTCCACAGCAAGAACTGGGGGTGTCCCCCCCCCCCGATTTCTCCTGTGCACCCCGCTCTAAGCAATGCTCAAAGAAACCTTGCTTGTAGCCAGAGATAAAGCCAGATTCAGATGCCAAGCTGAATTCAGAAACAACGGCTACCAAACCTGCCTTCCATGGAGGACCTGTATACTGCAGGGGTCAAAAAGAGGGCTGTGAAAATATTGGCAGATTCCTCACATCCTGGATATAAACTGTTTCAACTCCCACCCTCAAAACGATGCTATAGAGCCCTGCACACCAGAACAACTAGACACAAGGGGAGTTTTTTTCCCCCAAATGCCATCACTCTGCTAAACAAATAATTCCCTCAACACTGCAACTATTTACAAAGTCTGCACTACTATTACTGTTAAATCTTGTCATCACTCCTTATCACCCATCCCCTCCCACTTGTGACTGTATGGCTTTAACTTTGCCGCTTGTATCCTTATGATTTATATGGACTCTTTCCTAGTATGATTTGATTGCTTATTGTACCCTATGACAATAATTAATTGTTGTACCCGATGATTCTTGACTCTGGACGAATGTCTCTTTTCTTTTATGTACACTGAGAGTATTTGCACGAAAGACAAATTCCTTGTGTGTCCAATCACACTTGGCACATAAAGAATTCTATTCTATTCTATTCTATTCTATTCTATTCTATTCTATTCTATTCTATTCTATTCCATTCCATTCCATTCCTCTCCTCTCCTCTCCTCTCTTCTCTTCTCTTCTCTTCTCTTCTCTTCTCTTCTCTTCTCTCCTCTCCTCTCCTCTCCTCTCCTCTCCTCTCCTCTCTATGCTATTCTATATTCTATATTCTATATCCTATTCTTATTCTACCTGTTTGCGCCAGTTTCTGGCTCCTTTGCCAATTGCTAAATTGGGATTGGTCCTGCTTCTGGCCCCACCTGATGCCTCCTCAGAGCTTTGCAGATCCGTGGCACGAATAGAAAAGGCTTTTCTCAACATCTTATTAGTTTTATCAAAGTACGAAAGGCAAAAGAAAATAATAGGAAAATAAGGAATGGGAAAATGTGTAGGATAGAAGGTGGGGGCGGAAGGAAGAACACTTGTTAACTCCCCACTGCTTTGGAATAAAAAGTAATGGTACAAAACCTCAACGTTCGACTTTTATATAATACAGGGAGTCCTCAACTTGCAACAGTCTGTTTAGTGACCGTTCAAAGTTACAACAGCCCCGGAAAAAAGTGGCTTATGCCTGTTTTTCACACTTACGACTCTGGCTGCATCCTCGTGTCCACGTGATCAAAAATCCAGATGCTTGGCCACTGGCATGTACTTACGATGGTTGCAAACAAAGCCCACGGGGAAGCCTTAACCAACACGTGGACTCACTTAACAACAGCAGTGATTCACTTAATGCAGAGGTCTCCAAACTGGGCAAGTTTAAGAACTTGTGGAGTTCAACTCCCAGAATTCTCCAGCCAGCAGAGCCAAGTTTGGGGATCCCTGACTTAACGAATGGTAAGAAAGATTGTAAAAGGGAGGCAATGCTCACTTGAACATCTGCCCACATAAATTTTGGGCTCAGTTGCAGTCCTCATCTGAAGGCCGCCAGTAATTAACTTTAGCCATTTCTATAACAACAAACCGATCTCATCGGCAAAACCCCAAATCAAAATTTCATCTTTTTTTCCCCCTCATCTCAAGCAGAAAGTCCAGAAAAAGTTTCCAAGCAGAAGCAAAATTAAGGGTGTCCTTTTTAAAAGAAATAAAATAAATAAAAATAAATCAGAGCAGTCCATTTGGCCAACTCGGGGATGGGAAGGCTTCTGTAGGAAGTTAGCACCCACCCTTCTCCTAGAAAAATGAAATATGCTAGGAAATATTAAAAAGGCAGAATATTTCCCCTAAAAAAGAAAAGTAGAAACCCAAAGAGTCAGAAACGCAGCCCCCACACCTCCTTTGCCAATGGACCATTACTCTGGCCTGGCCAGTCTATTTTACATAACAAAGATCTACTCCAGGTCGATCCATAATAGGAATTGCCCAGCAATTCCTTTACATCATCATCACATTACATCATCATCATCCAGCAAGGCTCAACCAAGCCTGGGACTCAAAAGACAACCTACAGAGTTGCTCCTGCATGGCCCCATGGGAGTCTGACAACCAATCAGGATACGAGCCCAAATTCAAATCCCAACAGAGGGTATAAAACCCCAGGGACTCTCAGCATCTCAGCCCTCCCTTCTTTTCTTTCACCCAACGCCTTGAAGCATGCGATGGCCCTTTTCGCTCTGGAGCTCCAGGCCGTGTGGTCCTGTCCGCCATTAAACCACCTTTCCAAAACAGCCCTCCATGTTTCCAGTGTCTTTTTTTCCCCCCAACTTGGAACTGAACCCAGAAGGATAATTCAGATAACAGGTTAACAGATAATCCAGTCCAACCCTGCGCCATTTCTGACCCATGGCAATCCAACCTCTCCTGGAAGGTCTCGAGTGATGGCGCTCTCGCAATTCTTCCAACACTTCTAAAGAACACTTCTTCCATCCCTGGAGGCGAGAAACTGGTCCACGCCAGATGTGCTGGGTTCATTTTTCCTCCGCCAGATGTGCTGGGTTCACATTTCCTTTTTTTTCTCTCTGTCTTTTTGTCACCCGAAGCGTTGATCCTTGTGCGGCGGGAGGTTTAGTTACCTTCTGCTGTCAGAAGTCAACCCCGTTATTCTGGCTCTTTAGTTGTCAGAAGAAAACTGGAAAGAGAGAGACACAGCATCCTTGTCCCTCCTCAGCTGTCAATCTTCCCATCTCAAACCAAAGGAGGACGAGGTGGAGTTATGGTGAAGGGTGCTGGGTGAAGGGAAATCTGACTGGTGGCAGCGAAGGGGGAAAGGTCCATTTTCTTGTCTTCCTTTCTTCTTCTTCTTCTTCTTCTTCTTCTTCTTCTTCTTCTTCTTCTTCTTCTTCTTCTTCTTCTTCTTCTTCTTCTTCTTCCTCCTCCTCCTCCTCCTCCTCCCCTCCTCCCTCTCCTCCTCCTCCTCCTCCTCCTCCCTCCTTCTCTCCTTCTCCTTCTTCTCTTCTTCTCTTCTTCTTCCTCCTCCTCCTCCTCCTTTTTCTTCTCCTTCTCTTCCTCCTCTTCTTCTTCTTCCTCCTCCTCTCCTCCTTCCTCCTCTTCTTCTTCTTCTCCTCTTCTCCTCCTTCCTCCTCCTTCTTCTTCCTCCTCTTCTTCTCCTTCTTCTTCTTCTTCCTCCTCTCCTCCTCCTTTTCTTCTTCTTCTTCTTCTTCTTCTTCTCCTCTTCTCTTCTCCTCCTCCTCCTCCTCCTCCTCCTCCTCCTCCTCCTCCTCCTCCTCCTCCTCCTCCTTCTTCTTCTTCTCCCCAGACAGCAAAGAACAAGCAGAGCTTGCAACCTGTTTCTTGTATGTTTGGCAGCCAAATAAAAAGAAAGGAAGGGAAAATAAATGAAAATAAACAAAACGCAAAAATTTGCCCGTGGAGAAAAAAAAAAAGCCTTTGCAGGAAGCTTTCTGGAAAAAACAGGGATGTTTTATGCTTCCTCCAGCTACAGACATGAGGGGTTGGGGGGGACCTCCGGAGGCAGAAAGCGACTTGATCTGTCAGCCACTTTGCAAAGCGTGATGGAGACTGACGGTGGGTTTCAGAACAACATGCGGAGGAACGTCGGATGAGATGGCTGAATGCTTGCGCGATCTACCAGCTGAAATTTGAGGGATTTTTTTTTTGTTTTTTAGCCTTTCTCTTGCAAACCTTTGCAATTTGACAAGATTTCTGGGCACTGGGACAACTTGGAAATGTAGGAAGAAACCCACAGTTTCTTGGGGATTCTGTGGCCAGTGGTCCAGTTTCCTTTTAGCATTCGGGAACTCCACTGAGGCCCCCTGTCCAGATTTGGGGGCTGAGAGTAGATCTGGATCGTTGTTTTTTTCCCTAGCCCCACCGCATGTGATCTCCCTTAAAGATTTCCCCATGGTGTTCAGGAAGCATCAGAAATATGTTCAATGCTCATCTGCACAAGCAACACCCTTCGTTTGTATGCCCCAGTCCCATGCGCTCTCCCTTCCGGCTGTACTAGAGGTTCATGCTCCGAATAGGATCTGTAACCACAGAAAACTGACTTATTTCAGGTAGTTCTCAGCTTACAGCAGTTCATTTAGTGACTGTTCAAAGTCACTGTGGCATTGAAAAAAGTGACTTATGACCGTCTTTCTCTTTTTCTTTCTTTCTTTCTCTCCCTCCCTCTTTCTTTCTTTTTCTTCCCTCTCTTTCTTCCCTCCCTTTCCCTCTCTCCCTCTCTTTCTTCTCTTTCTTCCTCCTCTTTCTTCTCCCTTCCCCTCTCTTTCTTCCCTCCCTTTCCATTCTTTCTTCCTCCCTTTCCCTCTCTCCCTCTCTTTCTTCTCTTTCTTCCTTCCCTCTTTCTTCTCCCCTTTCTCCTCTCTCTTTCTTCCCTCCTTCTCCCTCTTTCTTCCCTTTCCCTTTTCCTCTTTCTTTCTTCCCTCCTTCCTTTCTCCCCTCTCCCTCTCTCTTCTCTTTCTTCCTCTCTTTCTTTCCCTTCCTCTCTCTTTCTTCCTCCTTTCCCTCTCTCCTCTCTTTCTTCCTCCTCTTTCTCTTCCTCTTTCTTCCTCCCTTTCCTCTCTCTCTTTCTTCCTCCTTTCTTTCTTTCTTCCCTCCTTTCCTCTTCCTCTTTTCCTTCTTCCTCCTTTCTTTCTTTCTTCCCTCCTTCCTCTCTCTCTCTTTCTTCCTCCTCTTCTTCTTCCCTTCTCTTCCTCCTTCCCTCTTTCTCCCCCTTTTCTTCCTTCTCTCTCTCTTCCCCCTCTCATTCTCTCTTTCTTCTCTCTCTCTCTCCTCTCCCTCCCCCTCCCTCTTCCTCAGCTGCAGATCCACGCCATTTCCTTTCCATGGTCTCCATGCTTTGCCAAGGCAGGAACCTTCCATATGCGCCGTCTGGAACCCTCCCTGGCCTTCCATGCTTGGCTTGTTCGCCGGCCCAGCAGGCCTGCCAATTAAATCCACGTTCTCTCGGCAGGCCCACACGGGGCTTAGCAGCAAGATGCCCCATAATAAGCATCCTCTTTATTGAATGCACTTGGTGGCTTGGAGAGCCTTCTTCCTTCCTTGCCAGTCTTGACAGCTTTCAATATTCCTCCTTATAAAGACAAAAAAAGAGGCGCCTTCCCATCCTCCCAGGGAAGAGGAAGGAAGGAAGGAAGGAAGGAAGGAAGGACATGTAGGGAGGGAAGGAAGGAAGGAAAGACATGGAGGGAAGAAGGAAAAGAAGATATGGAGGGAGGGAGAGAGAGAGGAAGGGGAGAAAGACATAGAGGGAGGGAGGGAAGAAAGACATGGAAGGAGGGAGGAAGGAAGCGAAGATATGGAGGGAGGGAGAGAGGAAGGGAAGAAAGACATAGAAGGAGGGAGGAAGGGAAGAAAGACATGGAAAAGGAGAGGGAGGAAGGAAAGACATGGAAGGAGGGAGGAAGGAAGAGAAGATATGGAGGGAGGGAGGGAGGGAGGGAGGGAGGGAGAAAGACATGGAAAAAAAGAGGGAGGGAGGAAAGACATGGAAGGAGGGAGGGAGGGAAGAAAGACATGGAAAAGGAGAGGGAGGAAGGAAAGACATGGAAGGAGGGAGGAAGGAAGAGAAGATATGGAGGGAGGGAGGGAGGGAGGGAAGAAAGACATGGAAAAAGAGGGAGGGAGGAAAGACATGGAAGGAGGGAGGGAGGGAAGAAAGACATGGAAAAGGAGAGGGAGGAAGGAAAGACATGGAAGGAGGGAGGAAGGAAGAGAAGATATGGAGGGAGGGAGAGAGGAAGGGAAGAAAGACATAGAAGGAGGGAGGGAGGGAGGGAAGAAAGACATGGAAAAAGGGAGGAAGGAAGGAAAGACATGGAAGGAGGGAGGGAGGAATAGAAGATATGGAGGGAGGGAGAGAGGAAGGGAAGAAAGACATGGAAAAGGGAGGAAGGAAGAAAAGACATGGAAGGAGGGAGGAAGGAAGAGAAGATATGGAGGGAGGGAGGGAGGGAGGGAAGAAAGGCATGGAAGGAGGGAGGGAGGGAGGAAGGACATGGAGGGAGGGAGGGAGGGAGGGAGAGTTTGCTTCTTAAAAAGTGAGGTACCCCCAGTCTAGGCTAATCTGAATTTTATTTTGAGGGGGCTGTTTGGAAAGGGGCGACCTGGTTGTGCAAGACCCCCCAAAGACCCTGCCGAGGGCTATCCTCCAAACCAGAAGGATGGCTAAGAAAGGAAGGGGGCCAGACCAAGACCGCAGATCATGGAATGCTCTGTAAATCGATTCCAAACACGTCCTATTATATAAGTAATCCTCGACTTACAACCAACAGCTCACTTAACATCTGCCTTGCTTAGCAACAGGAAATTCCAGTCCTAATGGTGGTCATAAGTCAAGGACTATCCATACTCACTCCCTACATCTGTCATGTTTGCTGGCACCGAAAATGGAGAAGCTGCAGGTTTTGCACTTTGGACCTAAACCACCATAATTTATTTTGGGGGTCTTTTAACGACCCCACAATCCCTTGCGAAGTGGAGCCTGGGGAACTGAATGGAGCTGAGTGTTTACTGGCCGGATGCCCTTCTTGTTGCCAATACGGAGTTTTGTTCAGCAGATAATATTCTCATTACACCCAGAGTGAGAAATAGGCGCCACTACCTAGGATCGAACTCATAAACCTGTGAGGCGAGAGCTCCACCTCTGGGCCGCTGCATCAGACCGCACCCGAGCCACCCAAAATGTCCCCTGGAATGTATAGCCAACCCCTCCCTCCATCCATCAACTGAACAAACCAACATTCCTGGTCTGATCATGCCACCCCGTGGTTCTGCAGGCCTGGCTTTTCCCCTTCCTCTCTATTTTTTTTTCCAAAAGTCCCGTTTCACAGCCAAGCCATCTTTTTCTCCTTCTTACCGTAAAAAAAAATAAAAATTAAATAAACCCTCTTGAGGCTCTCTCGTTTTTAAAATAAGTGGTGTTTATTTTGAAATTTCCCTCCCCTCCGTGATCCAAAGGACGTTTTTTGAGAAGATGATTTAAGGCCCTCCTGTAAAGTTACCGGAGCGACCATACAGGGCAGTTCATCACCTTGGACCAATGTCTTTCCTGCATTATTAAAGAGACTTCGACAAGAGTTTTCTGAGAGTCTCTTTTTTTGGCTTGGAGAGTCTCTCCGTTTCCGATATTGGCTGAGTTATTGACTTCCATGGGGAGGTCAAGAACTAGACTTCATCTCAAGCCTGCTCCAGATTTTAATCCATCAGTGCTGAGCGCTCCAATCCACAAACTTCTGCTTCTAAAGCCACGGAGACCTGATTCCTTTTGAACAGAATATTAAGTATTGGAAGGGAGCTGGGGGGGTCATCTAGTCCAACCCACTGCTCAGGCAGGAGATACACCATTTCAGGCAAATGACTGTCCAGTCTCTTCTTGAGAACCTCCCCTTGCTTCCTGAAAAAAAAGCACCTTTGGTCCAACACTGGAGGTTTCTAAGAAGAGGATGGACAGCCATTTATTTGCGATGGAGTAAGGAACTTGCCTTGGGCCGGGGATGGGCTAGAAGACCTCTGGGGTCACCTTCCAGCTCTATGATTCATTTGTTTCTTGTTCCTGTTAACAGAAGGGATTCAGAAAATGGAATGGATTGAAACAAAGGTTGGCCTTACAGCATCCGTTGAACCTCCTAAGTTAGAAAATCAGATATATATATATATATATTGGAGAAATCTGGATTTCTTGCACTGAACAGGGCTGGAATGGATGACCTCTTAAGATCCCTCCCAATTCCACGGTTCTATCACCTTTATCACACCGAAGAGGAACGGTGTGCAGGGTGTGGGTGAGGGTGTGTGGAAATGGCTTTTCCACTTCCCTGTTCTCCTTCAGTTTGATGAAAGAGAAAATCCGCTTTTGAAATTCTTCTTCTTCAAAAAGGTAATTTTGTTGGAAATACTCCAGGATGAAGAGTGGTGATGGCGCACGTATTGTGCTGCAGAGAGGCAGTGTGTTTGTGTCTCTGTGTGTGTGTGTTTGTGGTGTGTGTTACATATCCTTTCTTTCATGCTACAATTCTCTCTCTCTCTCTCTCTCTGCAGGGAGAGAAACCTGTTTTCTCTCTCTCTCTCTCTCTCTCTCTCTTCTCTCTCTTAATAAACTTTCCAATTTGTCCAGGAAAGCCAGGTTTCCATCTGGCGTGGAAGGAAAGATTTCATTTTAATAGGGTGTTTGGCTCAGCAGTGGCACCTGCAAGCTGAAACGAGATAAGGCAGGAGGGAGAGGAACAAGGGTGGGGCGAGACCCAGCTCCACCGTTGTTTTTTGTTGTCGACACAACCCAGGAGGGGTTAAAAAAAATGGTCTTGAGAAGAGATGTTGAGCAGATGCTGGAAAAGGAATTTCTCAGGGGCCTGATAGTTTAGATCAAGGCGAAAGCATTCTGGCTACCCCTCTTACTCTTGTTATGCTGGGCTAAAGCAATGCAACCACTTAGTCATAGATGGCGGGTGACTCTTTTCTTCATTCGATCACCATTCATCCTGCGTTTACGGACAAAACATTTTCAAGCTAAAAGTCACAACCTCTTCATTTAAAGAAAGGAGCTGTCCAGCATTCCTCCGCTGGGGATTTGCTTTCTCTCCCCTTTTTTATTCTCTCCCTCTCTCATTCTCTCCCTCTCTCATTCCTTCTCTCTCCCTCCCTCATTCTCTGTTTCTCTCTCTCTCTTATTCTCTCTCTCGCTCTCTCTCATTCTGTCTCTTGCTCTCATTCTCTCTCTCTCATTCTCTTTCACTCTTTTGCTCTCTCATTCTCTTTCTCATTCTCTCTCATTCTCTCATTCTTTCTCTCATTCTCTTTCTCTCTTTCATTCTCTCATTCTCTCTCTTTCATTCTCTCTCATTCTCTTTCACTCTCTTTTGCTCTCTCTCATTCTTATTCTTTCTCTCATTCTCTCTTTCTCTCTCTCATTCTGTCTCTCACTCTCATTCTCTCTCTCTCTTTCATTCTGTCTCTTGCTCTCATTCTCTCTCTCTCATTCTCTTTCACTCTTTTGCTCTTTCATTCTTTCTTTCTCATTCTCTCTCATTCTTTCTCTCATTCTCTTTCTCTCTTTCATTCTCTCTCATTCTCTTTCACTCTCTTTTGCTCTCTCTCATTCTTATTCTTTCTCTTATTCTCTCTCTCTCACTCTCATTCTGTCTCTCGCTCTCATTCTTTCATTCTCTCTCTCTCTTTCATTCTGTCTCTTGCTCTCATCCTCTCTCTCTCCTTCTCTTTCACTCTTTTGCTCTTTCATTCTCTCTCTCTCATTCTCTTTCACTCTTTTGCTCTCTCATTCTCTCTCTTTCATTCTCTCTCATTCTCTTTCATTCTCTTTTGCTCTCTCCCATTCTTATTCTTTCTCTCATTCTCTCTCTCTCTCTCTCTCTCTTTCATTCTTTCTTTCCCTCCCTCTCCCTCTCTCTCCCCCTTCCCCACCTCTCTGTGGTCCTTAGGTATCTGAAGAGCACTAGGTTGGGGAAACAAGATAAATTCAGGCCGAAATTTAATCACATTGGAAGGAGCATCACGGATCATTTAATTACAGATCCTGCCAGGCAAAATTTTGGCTACGATAGCCTCCTTGATTGACAAGCCTCTGTAGGAACCATCCTTAGTCATTACTGTTTTCAACTTTTGCTAATATACAGTGAAATGTTTTGCACACAACGTTCCCTAATACTCCTCCTCCTCCTCCTCCTCTTCCTAACTAGACTCACAGGCACACACACACACTTTTAAAAGCACAATTTCCATGTATTCATTTTCAGAGCAAAGCCGTTCGGTTTGGGAGGATCACACAACGTGGATCCCTCTTCAACCCAGAGTTGAGTAGATCCCAGAAGATCAGACTGCACTTTTAGCGTGGCTGAAACAAACCTAGTTTTGTGGTCAGTTGTGACTCTCCCGGAGGTGGGGGGAGGGAGGGAGGGGGGCTTAGATCTCGACTTTTCACATTTGAGGTCCCCCTGAAAATTCTGCCATTTGTGACAGGAACACAAACATTATTTTTCCAAGAGAATTTCTACGTTCATGGACACGTCACAAGATTTTTAAAATCTTTTAAAAAAGCAACGGAATATCATATGCAGGCAGCCTCGACTCAGCACCACAATGAGCCCTGAATTTCTGCTGCTAAGCGAGATAGTTGCCAAGTGGAGTTTTGCCCCATTTTACGAACTTTCCTGCCACAGTCGTTAAGTGAAACACTGCAGCTGTTAAGCGAGTCACACGGTTGTTAAGTGAATCTGGCTTCCCCGTGGACTTGGCTTGTCAGAAGGTCGCAAAAGGGGATCAGGTGACCCCCGTCATAAATATGAGTCAGTTGTCAAGTGTCTGAATTTTGATCACATGACCCTGGGGATGCCGTAATGGTCATAAGTGTGAAAAATGGTCGTAAGTCACTTTTTTTAGTGTTGTAATTTCGAACAGTCCTTAGACAAACTATTGTAAATCAAGGACTTTGTAAGATATACAGAAACTTCTTACATCTTCAAAGATTTAAAATCTGGCACCATTCTGCAACTTCTCTTGAACATTTCTGAGTTCTTAAAGAGTTAGCTTGATTTTCATCCCACAAATTACCAATAGTAATAATAATACTGCAATAATAAGGATGATGGAGAAGTAGAACGTGGCTAAGAACATGCACTTTTTTGGTCCCTCAAACTAAGGCCTTACAATAAGGAGAACAAAAATGAAGAGCGAAAACGAAGCAACCGCCTAATAGTTAAAATAAATTCAACACCGAGGATCAAAAATGCAGCAGACTCATTAAACATTAAAAGCTTTCAGAATTTCAGTCTTCATTTGATGAATGGTCCAAACATTTTCTGCCAAACACTGCTTTTGCATAAATTGAATCCTGAAGATTTCCTTTCTCTCTCTTTTCCCCTCCAATTGTTAAAATTGCAAATAATTATAGCATAATAAAAGTCTTCCCAGCCATACGCCTTAGCTAAAAACGGTGTGGAAACTATTATTCTGACAGTCAATCAATTGTAGGATTTCCCCCCAATGCTTTTAATCTATTAACCATCTCTGTTTGGCTTAATTAATTAATTAACTAATTAGTATAAATATTACTCTTCCGATATAGATGATGTTATCTAAGGTGACAGTTTTTCCTTAATTAATGCAAGGCAATCATATACGAGAGAGAGAGAGAGAGAGAGAGGAAGCGTTGAAATTAAAAGGGCTCTATCGGTTCTATCCAGACAATAAGGAAATCGTATCCCTGTAATAATCCACTTTTCTTATAATATATATATATATATATATGACTGAATTGCCCTGGACCAATCTTCCAGTTTTAATAGCTCTCAATGAACAATACGTAATTTCATTAGCCTGTTATTAATTCCTATTGGTCTCATGTTAGCTCTTAACTCGGCGTTCAAACTTTTCAGGGACTTCTTCGTTTGCAAATTGTACAACAGCCTGGCAGGGAAGCATGCTACATTCTGTCCATTTCATCCACCTCACTGCTGGGCATTTTATTTATTTCACTAGGATGACAACCCATTTTTCCACCCCGGGCTTAGTTGGCACACAGGTATTCTTTAACCCTTCTCCTGGGTTTGCCCTAGAGCAGAAGTCTCTTGGCAATTTTAAGACTTTGTAGACTTCCAACTCCCAGAATTCCCCAGCCAGCATGGAGAAATTCTATAAGTCCACAAGTCTTAAAGTTGTTGAGTTTGGAGACCCCTACTGTAGAAAGACATCCAACTACTAACTAGCTGGAAGAAGCATATTCTTATTATGCTGCAAGACAATTTCCTAATCTTACCAACTTTAAGACCTGTGGACTTCAACTCCCAGAATTCCCCAGCCAGCTTGTTTTAAGATGGGTGGACTTCAATTCCCAGAACTCCCCAGCCAACATGCTTTAAGATGGGTGGATTTCAACTCCAAAAATTCCCCAGCCAGTTTGTTTTAAGATGGGTGGACTTCAACTCCCAGAATTCCCTAGCCAGCTTGTTTTAAGACGGGTGGACTTCAACTCCCAGAATTCCCTAGCCAATATGCTTTAAGATGGGTGGACTTCAACTCCCAGAATTCCCCAGCCAAGAGAATTTCTGGGAGTCAAAGTCCGCAAGTCTTAACGTTGCCAAGATTGGAAAAGCCTGTTTCTAAACAACCATATAAACCCATCAATTAATCAATCAATTAATAGTGATCAAAGTTTGCAGGCTGTGGGAGCGCAAACCCTCCGCCATTCGCCAGTGAAGAGCGTCCTATCCAAGGGCAGGTTGCATGCAGTGTTAAACCCATCTGGATTCCATCAGGATTATGCACCCTGTTCAAAAGACGCTGTGCTACCTTCCACCTTCAAATTGGTGCCCCGACTTAACCTTACAAAGGGGAGGCGTTTAAATATTCGAAACGAGGTTAAAACTTGCTAATTATCTAGCAATGCCTGCTGAAGCAGAGACCATCCCATTTGAAAGATTTCTGAATGATTTCCATTGCCCCTGATGAAGCCAATGGTCCTGGCCAAACATTTCAACAACATCACAGGGAATTCTCGCTTTGCGACCCTTTAGCAACCATTCAAAGTTACAGCAGCACCGACAAAGGCGACTTACGACTGGTCCTCGCGCTTATGACCGCTGCGGCATTCTCTGCGGTCATGTGATCGAAACTCAGGCTCCTGCTAACCAGCATGTACTGATTCCCAGGGTCACGTGATCAGCATATCCGAGCTTCCCAGCCCACTTCCGACAAGCCAAGTCAATGGGGAAGCTGGATTCAATCAACAGCCATATGATTCGCTTAAGGACAGCAGCAATTTGCTAACTAATCACAGCAAAAAAGGTAAAATTGGGCACAACTCAGTTAACAAGGCCTTGCTTAGCGGTGGAAATTTTGATCCTGTTGTGGTAGTAAGTTGAGGAATAACTGTATACGGTAACTTGTCACTGGTGGTTTGAAATCTATCACACTCCAGTCTGCTAAAGTCTTGAAAGGGGGTTGGACTACATGACCTACAAGGTCCCTTCCAACTCTGTTATTCTGTTCTTGTCTAAAATTAAATAAATGACAAGCTTAAGATTAACCTCTTTCCAAAATAAGTCTCCAAAAGAAAGAAATACAGTCTAAACTCAAAGAACAGATAACGGAGAAATAAAAAAAACCTAAAACAAACTACAATGAAGGAATTTCCACAATGGACCAGGATAAGTAATTACCAACTTCAAAGAGATAACAAGGCACAGTCTGTTGGAAGGACGCCAACCAAGATAACTTCAGCCCAAAATAACACACGCTTTGCTTCTGGCAATGCTGTGTTTTAACCGTCTCTCTTATATACTATTCTTCCCAGCTGCAACGAATGAGGGGGATCAGGGCCGCTTCCTCTCTCGTAAGCCAAGTTGCTCCCTTCTCCGTTCCTCCCTGCGTGCTCTAGGATGAAGAGGGGATGGGCCTGGTTCTTCCTCTGACTGCCCATCCAGCCTCTGCCCTTCCCCAGCCTCCTCCACAACCTCCGGAGCCACACTCCCACTCCCTGTCGGCTGTTCCCCCTCTCCCTCAGAGTCAGTCCCCAACAGGGGCACGATACTGAGTTTTAAATCCTCAGCCAGCCACAAAGCTCTCTAGGTAACCTTGAGTTCTTTGCATCCTTCTCCAGGTCCTTGAAGGAAAGATGAGACATCGCTATAATTTCCTAAAAATATCAGGACAATGGAAAGAGAATTGCCTGTTCTAGCGTGAAGATATTTTGCATCAGCCGCATGGGCTGAAATGAAGATGCAAAGGGCGGAGCGGGGAAACGTGCTTTAAGTTCTTTTAGTTCGTTCCCCAGGGAAAAAAAGAAGG
Organism: Pseudonaja textilis; assembly: GCF_049901715.1. NCBI lineage: Eukaryota > Metazoa > Chordata > Lepidosauria > Squamata > Elapidae > Pseudonaja > Pseudonaja textilis. The sequence continues at coordinate 5,612,144 of NC_142005.1, forward strand.
AGGCAGTTTCCTGACCTTAAATCCCTCCCTTGCAATTCCAGGTCCTCTGTTTATACGTCAATCAAATTATTCGTTGCTCTCTTTCGGGAATTTCCCACCCTTAGCCTTGATGCCTTTCCAAGAAGGGGAAAAAATAATAATAATGATTAGAACTTGGGAGCTGACATATGACACGATCTTTTCCGGGAAAGAAAGCCTTGGAATATCTCCTTTGGTTTAAAAAAAGAAAAAAAAAGCAAGGGTATTTCTTAGGAGGCCACTGAATTAATTCTGATCTGCTTTGAATCAATTCAGATAAAACTAAAAATCGGGCCGAATCGTTTTAGGCATTCCAAATTGAATCCAGGAGGGGGGGTGGAATTTGCCTTGGGGGTGCACGCAAACCTCCAGGACTGTTTAATCAATTGAAATGCATCCGATCTGATCTGATTTACCAGGTAAACAAGACAACCAGATAAACTAATTCTACTTAGTGTATTTCTCCGAAAATAAGACCTCGTCTTATTTATTTTTTTTTGCCAACAAAAAAGGCACCAGGTCTTATTTTGGGGGGACGTCATCCACTGACTAACCTCACTTGCATGCATTGCCCCCGGCCTCCTTTTGACTGTCAGAGGCCTTCTTCTGTGGTGAGACTTTCCTGAAGGCCTCTGCAGCCAGTAAGAGAGCTCAGGATCGATCCAGAGCTTTGTTATCAGCCATAGAGGCCTTCAGAAGAAATGGGCCGGCAAGGCAGGTGTCAGGATGTGCGAGGCCTGGCTACAACTGTCCAAAGGTAACTAGTAGGGCAGCTCCACCCTCCCATCACCACCCAAGCTTAATTTTTACCTGTCCACTCTGGAGTGGGCGGGATCTTAATTAGGGCTTATTTTGGGGGGCAGGGTTTATATTGGGCGCACATGTAAAAATCAAACTAGGACTTACTTTCAGGGTAGGTTGTATTTTCAGGGAAACGGGGTGGTAATAAAGCTGCATTAAAAGAATTTTGTAAGCCTGAAAAGAACAGCGTGACAAGACTTGGGACCTTGGAGGTCTTCTAGTCCAACCCAATCTCTTCTTAAAAGCCTCCAGGGATGGCATTCCCACAAACTCTGGAGGCAAGAGGTCCCACTGGTTAATTGTTTTCATGGTCAGGAAATTTCTGCTTATTTCTAGGTTGGTTAATTCTTCCATCGTTGCCGTTACAGCCCAATAAATTAGGGACAGTCCTTCCAGAGGTGCCCATTATCCATCCGAGGGCTAAGCTGCCTCTTATCTAACCATACCCTAGGCAGAATCTCTTCACTTGGTCTCTCCTAAGGTCATTCCAACATACCAGTACATTTTCTCACTGAATTAGGAGGTTTGATCAAGTTGCATTTCAAATCAAGCTTCCAAATCAAATCTTAAGATGGTCCTAGGAGCTTGTTGGCAAGTCACTTTACTCTCCGTTGGCTCAGTTCAGAAAAAAAAGCACTGTGCTTTGCCCAAGACAGGAGCAAATTTAAGATGCTTCATCCAATTTTGGTCACCGCAATATTAAAAAAAAAAGATGCTGAGAGACTCTAGAAAGAGTGCAAAGAAAAGATGATTAGGGGACTGAAGGATAAAACAAATAAAAAATGGTTGCAGGAATTGGATATATGTCTAGTTTAATGAGAAGAAGGGCCAGGGATGTCATAAGAGCAGGGTTCCAATATTTGAGGGGCTGCCCCAAAGAAGGGGGAGTCAAGCTACTCTCCAAAGCCCCTGAGAGCAGGACAAGAAGCAACGGATAGAAACTAAGCAAGGAGAGAAGAAACCTAGAACTAAGAAGGAATTTCCTGACAGTGAGAACAATTGACCAGTGGAACAACTTGCCACCAGAAGCTGTTAGGTGCTTCACCACTGGAGGTTTCCAAGAAGAAAATGGAGAGCCATTTGTCTCGAATGGTATAGGGTCTCCTGCTCGAGCAAGGGGTTGGACTAGAAGACCTCCAAGGTCCCTTCCAACTCTACCTTTGCAGAACAGAAAGTCCATGTTTGCACGGTTCTCATCTCAGATGCAAAGCCTTTCTGAATAGGAAGAGTTTTTAATTTGTGGGGATGCTCGATGCAAAGTTCTAGAAAACTCCAAAGTGTGTGTGTGTGTGTGTATGTGTGTGTGTGTGTTGTGTGTGTTCCTCCTCTTCCTTCTTTTTTGACTGGGCCTGCCCAGCTATGAAACAAAGTGTTTTTCTTTCTCCAGATCAACAGAGTTATGTTTTTCAAAAAGAGGAATTGCTCAGAGACATAGCCTCTGTTGAACGCGCCCGAAGCTTATCATCAATTTAAATTTGCTGGGATATGGGGAGTATCAAATCTGCTGCAAGCAGATTGTGGAGTTCTCAATCAAAGAGATGGGGAGGAGGGCAGATGATAAACAGATGCTGTGTGTGTGTGTGTGTGTGTGTGTGTGTGTGTGTGTACTACGGAGCCCAGTTCTCTCTTTCAAAAACACACAGCCTCAAATTCCAGGATGTCATCCACGCCGCCTTCCCGAGTTTGCAAAATCAGTTAAAACGTGGCCGTTTCCTGGAAAAGGTGAACGTAATTAAACAGACTGACTAGAAAGGAATCAAATTAGCAATATTTAATTCTAACTCGAATCTGGTGCAAATGAAAAGCAATCCAATTTAGGTTTTGTCCTGGCTGGGTTTTCCTGCTGTGTTCTGGAAATGCAACTCCAAGCTTGCAGTTTGAATGCCGAGAATATTTCACCCCCTCTTCCCTTAAATCCTTGTTTCAGGTGGAGGAGAGAATTCCTGTTTTCCCGCCTCCAAAGTCCTGGATACTTTCCCAGTTGGCATTTTGTTATATGACATGGTCCTGCCCGGAAGCATTCCAAAAGAGTGGAGTTTGAAAAGCTGCCTTGCTTAACAACGGTCCAGTCGAGGTTGTAAGTCAAGGATGGCCTGTAAGCCTCTCCTGCCTCATGTCCCGACTGAAAATTAAAATAAATGCACAATGTTTTTCCACAAGTGTTATCGAAAGACTGCTTAGGGGGTCTTCAGTTGAATGAGCTAGCTTTCACCTTCAATGCTCACTCTTCAAAGATAGTGTCAGGGTTCCCAAGATTGCCCTAATTAAACCATGAGCCTCGAGCAGAGCTTCCAAAAAAGATTTATTAGGAGTGACATGCCGGCATTAATCTAAATGAAGCCAACTCTGGCATACATAATTCACAGTCACCTGTGACCCTGTTTTTCCCCTCCCCCCTGGGTGTGTCATAAATCAGATTCTCCAACGAAGCACATTCACGGGCTGGGTGTCATCAATCACGTTCTCCAATGAAGGATTTCCGAGGGCAGAAGATCCGGTAGCCTAGCTACAATCTTTGTAAGATAAGCGTGGAATGTACTTCCGGTTTTAAACTGCCGTATTACTCCTTCAGATTCCCCCCTCCCCTTGTTTATGGCAACTCGAAAACAGGCATAGGAATGCTTTACGAGTTGATAGATAGCCTGCCTCTGAATGGGGAAGCTCGGCTCACATGGAAGTTAGATTCTGAATACCGACGGGAAACTTATCCATGTGCTAATACAACCCTCGCTTGCATAAACAGAGGCACAGAATCAAAATGACAAGAAGTATTAGTACTGCTTTGTAAAGGCCACATCTGGAATGATGCATCCAGTTTTGGTCACCACGTGACAAAAAAAAAGAGGTTGAGATTCTGGAAAGAGTGCAGAGAAGAGCAACGAAGATGATTAAAGTCCTTGTAGACTAAAACAAATGATGAGCTCAAGATTTGGGGATAGCCAGTCGATTGAAAAGAAGGACCAGCGGGGGACATGATAGCAGTATTCCGGTATTTGAGGGGCAAAGAAGAGGGGGAACAAACCTCACTTGAGACTTTCAAGAAGAGATTGGACTGCCATTTGTCAGAAATGGTGTAGGGTCTCCCGCTTGGGTGGGTGGGGGTTGGACTAAATGACCTATCAGGTCCCTTCCAATTCTGATTATCTGTTATCTGTTAAAGTGCCTGAAAACAAAAAAAGCAACGAGTGGAAACTAATCGAGGAGAGAAGCAACTTGGAATTAAGAAGAAACTTCCTAACAGTGAGAACAATTAACCAATGGAACAACTTGCCACCAGAAGTTGTGGGTGCTTCCTCGCTGGAGGCTTTTAAGAAGAGATTGGAAAGCCACTTGTCTTGAGATAGTATAGGTTCTCCTGCTTAAGCAGGGGGCTGGACTAGATGACTTCCAAGGTCCCTTCCGGCTCTATTCTGATTTAAGTATAATTTCTTCTTCTTTTCCTTTACGTGTTTGCCAAGGTATTTCCCTAGGAAGAGGTTTCACTCGACCTCTAAGGAGCATAGAAAAATAAAATAAAAATAAAAAGGAACCTTCCTTGGAAACAATAGCCGCCCAGCAATACCGAGTGTGTATATACGCAACCAGGATCACTCCAGGGAACTGGGAAGAGGTAGAGCAAGCCGATCCCTTGAGCGTGACTTGTGTAAAGATCGGCAGGGCGTGTTTGCATATGCAGATCTCAGCTGGGGTTTTGCTGTGTGCCGGGAGCAAGGTAAGAAATCCAAAGGAAACCAGAAATCTCAAATCTGTCGGCTCATAAAACATTCCTAGGCCTGTTTTAGTCGTTGCCATAGAAAAGTGGGGGAGGGGAGAGGAAGGAAACCTGGAAAAGCAGTGCAGCAGTTTGGAAGCGAAAGCACATCCCAACTCTTACCTTCAAAGGATTGTAACTCAAATACCACAGCTTTTGCCCGCGAATAGATTGAATTGGAGAACGTGATTGACGACGCTCGGCCCGTAATTGGAGAATGTGATTAATGACACCCAGCCCGTGAAAGGGCTCGATGGGAGAATCTGGTTGATGAGACTCCCCGGGGGGGAGAGGGGTAAACAGGGTCACAGGGGACTGTCAATGACGTAGGCCAGAGTTGGCTTTATACAGGGCAGGGCCAGTATATCGCCTCTAATGAATCCTTTGAAGTTCTTTGAAGTTTGGCTCGAGAATCGTGACTTCATTAGGGCGATTGCTGGAATCCTGACAAAATCTCACGTAATAAATGTTACGTTACACGAGTGCCTGTCTTTCGTGGTAGGCCCGGCCAGGTTTGTGGGAATGGCGTTTTATCGTTGTAAGGTGAGACGAGAGAAGCTTGGAGGCCTGCTGTTAAGCAGGCAGTCCCCGACTTACGATGGCACTGGAGGGGAAAAAAGCAACTTAGCACCAATTTTCACACTTATGACTGTTGCAGCATCCCTATGGTCATGCAAAGCCAGCTTCGCTTAACAACCGTTGCGACTAATTTAAGAACCCCAACGATTCACTTAACAAACGTGGCAAGAAAGTTCGTAAAAATGGAACACAAACAAATTCCTCGCTTAGCAACATCATTTTGGGGCTCCGTGATGGTAATAAGTTGAGGACTGCCTGTATACGGGTTCTTCTTTTTTTCCTTTCTTTGGCCAGCCCTTTGAGTGAAACCTCCATGGACTGGCACAGTCTACCTTTCAAGACAATGCCGGGAGCAGACCAGAAGAGGAAGCTTTGATCCAAGTTGAGGAAGCCTCTCTCCATATTCCGATGAAATTAGGATTAATTCTATGTCATACATAATACTATCTGGGCAGCAGGGGTGTCGTTCAAGTTATTTCCAATTTCTTAAATTGATACAGGTAAGTCCTCCATTTATGGTTATAGAGGGGAGGAGAATTTCCATGGCTAAGCACAGCTTAATTGCAGCAATTCACTTCACGAACGTGGGAAGAAAGGTCGTAAAATGGAACAAAACTCACTTAATGACGGTCTTGCTTAGCAACAGAAATTACGGTCATAAGTCAAAGACTGCCAGTAAATTGCTTGCCTTCAAAGCGGAGGTTAAAGACTTTTTTGATTCTATTAGAGGGTTTAGTGTAAGGGCGGGTTGTTTTACCTGACTCCGATTAAAACTGGTTAGGATTTATTTTAGATAAATTATGGATGCCTATACGTGTCATTCAGCACAGAATTGTCAGACTTCCTTTAAATATGCATGTCTCTTTTGTTTGCTTTCTAAATATTGGTTTCACAAGTCGGGCACTTTAATTGCGAACTAATAAGGCAAGCATTTTGTAACAATTGTGTTTTCCTTTTGAGGGGTGCCATCCCTCGGAAAAGACACACAATAAATTCTTATTAGAAGTAATGAATGGCAAATTTACGTGGCGCTTGGCACACAAAATGACATTTACACCTCCGACCGAGGAATAAACAGAACGCCGAGGAAGAAACAGAACGTCATTTATGCAAAACAGAAGGGTGTCGCAAAAGATTTCTTGGTGATTTATAGCTTGTCAACTGAGATTTCTGATCCATCTTGTTGACAGACAGGCCGCAGCTTTCAAATCCAGTCATGTCTTTTTTGTTGGCCAAAAAAATAAAAATAAGACAGGGTCTTATTTTAGGGGAAACACAGTAGTCCTGTGACATCACCGCCAAGGAGCAACTATCAGATCATTGTCGAGGTCTACCTGTACAGAAGAACAGAGCTGGATGCAACCTGAACAATTATTTTCTGCTTTGAGGAGCTCACCTGATTTCTTGGCACTGACACAAACTGAAAACTGAAGCGAGCTCGGAAAAGCAATTACCTGTGCTGGATAGGGACGCCCTGGGCTTCCAAGTCTGGATGCCTTTTGGTGTTCCCACCTGCGTGAAGCCAGGCTGTGAGATCCTGGCTCCCTGCAGGAACTTGTACTTATTCCAGCAGCTGGCTGAGCGCTGGGGGTGAAAAGGTGGCAAGTTAATTGTCGGAGGGCCTTGCTTTCTAACTCACTTCCTCTCGAGTATTATCCTGCCCGAGCCTCCCGCTTGCCTGGCTCCTTCCTTTCCCCCACTCCGTGAAGGCAACCACTTGACCTGATCTTACACGGAAGGAAGGAGGTGCCCGGGATCACAAGCGGGATCTCACAACCCCTTGTGGGGATAGCGGCCCAGCGGGGCTGCGACCCAACTGGGTTTTGTGGTGGCAGGTTAGAGAGAAAGGGAGCCAAAGGTGGCTGGATGGCTCACACCAGTGCGTTATCAATTGCACAGAAGGGAAAATACAGACAGACCTCGGTTCACACTGGTTTGCGGGAACCGGATGTTAATTTTACGTCCGGTTGTAGTTCCGATGAACAGCTGGCCCAGATGATTAGGGGACCGGAGGATAAAACATATAAAGAATGGCTGCAGGAACTGGGTGTGTCTAGTCTGATGAAAAGAAGGACATGGGGAGACATGATAGCAGTGGTCCAATATCTCAGGGGCTGCCCCAAAGAAGAGGGAGTCAAGCTATTCTCCAAAGCACCTGAGGGCAAGACAAGAAGCAATGGATGGATGATCATTAAAGACAGATTCAACTTGGAGCTAAGGAGAACAATCAGTGGACTGACTTGCCTCCAGAACTGAGGTGGTTATTCAGAAGGTTCTGACCAGTTCTGGAGAACCGGTAGTGGAAATTTTGAGTAGTTTGGAGAACCGGCAAATCCCACCTCTGACTGGAGATTTTACAGTATCTTTCCCCTGCCATGCCCATCAAACTACGCCCACAGAACCGGTAGTAAAAATATTTGAATTCCACCACTGCTCCAGAAGTTGTGAATACTCCCAACACTGGAAGTTTTTAAGAAGAGATTGGACAACCATTATGTCTGAAATGGTCTAGGTTTACCTGCTTGAGCAGGGGTTGGACTGGAAGACCTCCAAGGTCCCTTCCAATTATTCTATTCTATTCTATTCTATTCTATTCTATTCTATTCTATTCTATTCTATTCTATTCTATTCTATTCTATTCTATTCCATTCCATTCCATCCCATCCCATCCCATCCCATTCTATTCTATTCCATTCCATTCTCTCCTATCCTATTCTCCTCTACATCTCATCTCTTCTCTTCTCTTCTCTTCTCTTCTCTTCTCTTCTCTTCTCTTCTCTTCTCTTCTCTTCTCTTCTCTTCTCTTCCTTCCATATTTATTCTATTCTATTCTATTCTATTCTATTCTATTCTATTCTATTCTATTCTATTCTATTTCTTCCAATATTTATTCCCTTCCCTTCCCTTCCCTTCCCTTCCCTTCCCTTCCATTCCATTCCATTCTATTCTATTCTATTCTATTCTATTCTATTCTATTCTATTCTATTCTATTCTATTCTATTCTCATGCTACGCTAAACTATTCTATCCTATTGCTTCAAGAGGGCATGGAATCAGGACCCAGATTTTCCCTGGGATGTGGGGGGGAAAGAATTACCAAAATGGGGGTGACCTATGGAATCTCCAATTTCCCGGAGACGAATGACAAAACTACAGATAAACGGCCACCTGAGCAGCAATGCCTACGGATCAAAAGAGACACCTTCAGAGGCAGGCTATTCCCACAGTTAAACATAATCTAAGCAGGTTTAAGTAACCTTCTTATATTATTCATTTAAAGTCCATTTATATCGCTCCTTCAGCTCAGAGGCTCAAATTACGTTGCGCTTCCTCCTTCTGTTTTCCAAGGGTCGATCTATTTTACTGTCAACCTTGACTTCCTTCCAAAGTTACTTTCCTGGCTTGCAATTAGTAATTCCATAGGAGGAGAATTACAACAGAATGCCAGAGTTGGAAGGGACCTTGGAGGTCTTCTAGTCCAGCCCCCTGCTCAAGCAGGAGACCCCGTCCCATTTCAGACAAATGGTCGACCAATCTCTTCTTAATAATCTCCAGTGTGGGAGCATTCCCAGCTTCTGGTGGCAAGCGGTTCCACCGGTTAATCGTTCTCGCTGTCGGGAAATTTCTCCTGAGTTACAGGTTACTTCTCTCCTTGATGAGTTTCCCTCCGTTGCTCCTTGTTCTGCCATGCTTTTTTTTGGGGGGGGGGGTTGGTTTCCTGCTCCTCATGTCTGGTCCTTAACCATTGCTGAGCTGTAACCTCTAGCGAGCCAACCAATATCCCCAGCAGTGGAGGATCCTGGGAGTTGTAGTTCCACAGCTGCAGGAAGTGCAGCAAAGGAAAGGGACAGCTTCCGCCAACTAGGTAACTTCGTCAGCGCAGGAAGGAGTGGAGCTTGCAAAGTGAGGAAGAGGGAGGAGCTGGAGGAGGAGGAGGAGGAGGTGGTGGTGTTGGAGGAGAAGGAGGAAGAATTGTGGGGACTGGTGTTCTCTGAGCATGATTATTTTCTTCGAGACGTTTCGTTACCCAACTAAGTAACGTCATCTGTGATGGAAGGAGTGGAGTTTGCAAACTGAGGGAGGAGGAGGAGGAGGAGGAGGAGGAGAGGAGGAGGAGGAGGAGGAAGAGGAGGGGAGGAGGAGGAGGAGGAGGAGGAGGAGGAGGAGGAGGAGGAGGAGGAGAGGAGGAGGAGAATGAAAAGGATTGTGGGGATCCTGGTCCTCTCTGAGCTTGGTTATTTTCTTCTAGACGTTTCATTACCCAACTAAGTAACATCATCAGTGATGGAAGGAGTGGGGTTTGCAAAATGAGGAGGAGGAGGAGGAGGAGGAGGAGGAGGAGGAGGAGGTGGAGGAGGAGGAGGAGGAGGAGAATGAAAAGGATTGTGGGGACCCTGGTCCTCTCTGAGTTTGATTTTCTTCTAGACATTTCATTACCCAACTAGGTAACAACATCAGTGTTCGTCACACAACGGCTCTATCAAATGAGGCACTGGCTCTCTGGACACCATCTGGTAACTAGGACAGGCCTTTAAATGCCGCTGAGATGCCTTCCTCTTTTCTCAGGCACCCACCAGCAGCTAAGACCTGGCCTGCGCATGCCTATCTTGAAGGGGTATCAAATCCAAACCCTTGCCGGCATTTTAATCTCGGGGTGATCACAGCAGGTACAACTGGAAGCAAATCTTGTTAACATGGTAAAGGCAATTAAAATAGAAAAAGGGAGAAAATAAAACAGCGTACCCACAGCGCGGTGGGGAAATAATAATAATAATAATAATAATAATAATAATAATAATAATAATAATAATAATACAACCCAGGCCATTTTTGATAATAAGTTAAAAACGAAAACAAAACAATTTGCAGGAAACAAGGTATGACACTGACTCATATCTGCGGTGGAGGCCAACACTTCCTAACAGCCCTAATAACACCAGAAGTAGCACCCGAGTAAGGCACTACAAGTGAAACTAATCAGGAAGCAGTGAGCAGAACAGAAAAAAAGGAGGAGTAGCTTTAGACTGTCCAACGTTTGACACAGTTCTAATAATCAAGGGGGGGCATTAGAGGCCATCTTGTCAGCTTTTGTTTGAGGAGAACAATCCAGAGTTTCAAATCGCTTGTCTCCATCACAACAAATCGTTGGCATCACGGAGTATTTTTATTCTTCCGTGTATTTATTTGTATCCCACCTTCGTTATCTTTGATAATAACTCAAAGCAGTGAATATATCCGACAAGCCTTCCTTCTCTTAATGTACTCGCAACAACAACCCTGTGAGGTGTGTTGGGCTGAGAGAGGACTGGCCCAAAGTCACCCAGTCAGCTTTCATGCTTAAGACGGGACTAGAACTCCCAGTCTCCTGGTGATTGGCCCAAAGTCACCCAGTCAGCTTTCATGCTTAAGACGGGACTAGAACTCCCAGTCTCCTGGTGATTGGCCCAAAGTCACCCAGTCAGCTTTCATGCTTAAGATGGGACTAGAACTCCCAGTCTCCTGGTGATTGGCCCAAAGTCACCCAGTCAGCTTTCATGCTTAAGACGGGACTAGAACTCCCAGTCTCCTGGTGATTGGCCCAAAGTCACCCAGTCAGCTTTCATGCTTAAGATGGGACTAGAACTTCCAGTCTCCTGTTGATTGGCCCAAAGTCACCCAGTCAGCTTTCATGCTTAAGACAGGACTAGAACTCCCAGTCTCCTGGTGATTGGCCCAAAGTCACCCAGTCAGCTTTCATGCTTAAGACAGGACTAGAACTCCCAGTCTCCTGTTGATTGGCCCAAAGTCACCCAGTCAGCTTTCATGCTTAAGACGGGACTAGAACTCCCTTCTCCCACTTTCTAGCCTTAGACCCCCTAGACTTAACCATTAGGCCAAACTGTCTCTCTTTTATCAGATACTGATGGCTTCGCTCTCCAAAACGCTTCTAAAAGTTTTGCTTTCTTTGCTAGGTTGTTCAGATCTTGGTTGGACCTAAAAGGGTGGGGAAAAAAATTGCCCTTGCAAAGCGCCAGTGAACCTCATCTGTTTGTAGGCTACCGATCAAGCCAGGAATCGAGCCAAATCCGATTCCAAGCACTGATTTGCTTTGGGAAATTAACCTAATCTGATTTGCTGATTTCCATCAATTTGCAAAAGCAATGTAACCCCGGTTCCCATCGGGCCCTCCGATCATAACCATTTGATACAGATTTCAAAACTTGGTACAGAAAAAAGGAAAACTCCCCTTTTCCCTTGTATAAAAGCACTCAAATAGTCCACATTGATACAGATTTACTCTGAAAGAGAGAGAGAGAGAGAGAGAGAGAGAGAGAGAGTGTCTATAAATATGATGAGTCAACATACGAATGAATGAAAACTTTCCAGTTTGATCTGGAAACCACTTTGGACGGATGACAGAACTCCAACCGAATCTCCAAATCAAATTCTTTTGCACAACTTTCTAATATGAATATGAAGTCGCTAGTCCTCAGGGAGGTGCTGTGGTGCAACTCCCTGGTACGAAGTAGCCCCCAAAGGCTGGGAAGGGGATCCTTGGTGCAACTCCCTGCTACAAAGGGACCCCGGAAGGCCGGGAAAATGTCACAGAGAACGAAAGTCCTCGCTTTGCAACCATCAGTGTAGTGACCATTCGAAGTTACAGCGGCACTGGAAGGAGAGAATTAGGACTCATCCTCATACTTACGACCGGCAAAGCATCCTTGGGGGGCGGTCGTGCAACCCAAACCTGGGTCTTGTATTTAATGACAGTTGCAGCATCCTCAGGTCATGTGAATGTCATCTGCGAACTTCCCAGCCAACTTTTGACAAGCAAAGCCAATGCAGAGGGGAATCTGGATCCACTTAACGCCCACACGATCCACTTAACAACTGCAGTGATTTGCTTACCAACCCTGGCCAAAAAAAATCAGCTCATAAAATACGGCGCAACTCAACTTAAAACAGCTGCCTTATTTACCAAATTCGGGCCCCCCGATTGCAGTCATCATTTGAGGACTACCAGCCATTGCAACACCCCCCAAATTTAAGGGCTTGGCAACTGTATTTACGACGGCTGCGGAATCATGGGGTTCCCACTATCAACCTTCCCGGCCAAAAGCAAAGTCAGTGGAGGAAGCTGGATTCACTTAACGACTGTGAGATCCATCGAACAACCGCAGTTGATTTGCTTGGCAATCGTGGCCAAAAAAGAGGGGAATTTTTTTTTGTAAAATCAGGCAGAGTTTCAAAAAATGCCCTGCTTAGCGACAGAATGTCCACCGGTCATAAGTTGAGGACTGCCTGAAAACCATCTGTTTCTGCTGGAACGCCAGATTCCTTCCCGGGCCTTTGCAGTGGGGCAGCTTCCAGACCTCCTTAAGGTAAGTTGAGGACTACCTATCGTATGAAAGTATCTTCTGCAGACTAATACATTTTCCTCCTATTCTTTATATATATTATTATTTATTATTATCTGTGATCAGAATAATTCTGAATCATCATCATCATCATCATCATCTTCATTAAACAATCCCATTATCCCTTGCAGAATGGAGTCTGGGCAACTGAACGGAGCTAGCGGAGTGTTTGAGTGGCCGGATGCTCTTCCTGTCACCAGAGCAGAGTCTTGTTCAGCAGATAAGATTCTCAGGGCGCCCAGAGAGAGAGAAATATCTGCCTCTACCTAGGATCGAACTCACAAGCTTCCTGATGGTGAGGCCACCGCACTACTCCAGAATAAATTCTGAATAACCAGAATAAATTCCGACGGATGAGAATGAATGCCGTTTCCTTGCCATGGATCCACGACCGCCTGCCTGCCCGCCTCCCTTGGGCATGACCTAAATCCGCCATTCGCCCTCCAGCGCCTGGCGATGCCGACAGCTTTAACTAACAGATGGGAATGCTGAAACCTCACCCCTACAGCCAGTTCCATTTAATTAAAAGAATTCCCCAGTTGTAACCCACTGGCCCCTGACAGAATGGGGTCACGGCAGTGGCAGGGATGTGGCTTTGTCTGATATGGAGCCCAGAATGCTGCCTGGACCCAGTTCTGGTGGGGACAAAAAGGGAGTTTTTAATTTCTCTTAAAAAGAAAAAAAGGATTTACAGGTAACCCTCAAGCCCCTGAAGGCAGGACAAGAAGCAACGGATGGAAACTAATCAAGGAGAGAAGCAACCTAGAACTAAGGAGAAATTTCCTGACTGTGAGAACGGGTTTACCAGGAGAATGGTTCACCAACATTGGAAGTTTTTTTTAAAAAAAATCTTTTATTTACTCCTCCAGATGATAGACCAGGGGTCTTCAAACTTGACAGCTTTAAGACTTGTGGACTTCAACTCCCAGAATTCCTCCTCCAGTCAGGTTAGCTCAGGAATTCTGGGAGTTGAAGGCCCACAAGTCTTAAAATGGCTGATGTTGAAGACCCCCATCCCCATGTTAGACCAGGGGTCTTCAAACTTGACAGCTTTAAGACTTGTGGACTTCAACTCCCAGAATTCCTCCTCCAGTCAGGTTCGCTCAGGAATTCTGGGAGTTGAAGGCCACAAGTCTTTAAGATCCTGGTCTTAAACTTGAGTTTCTAACTTCTGTTTCCATTGTCTAACCTTTGCAAACATTGGAAGTTTTCAAGAAGAGATTGGAGAGCCATTTGCCTCGAATGGTATAGGGTGTCCTGCTCGAGCAAGGGGTTGGACTAGAAGACCTCCAAGGTCCCTTCCAACTCTGATATTCTATTCTAACTCACAACAGTTCATTTTGTGGCCGTTGAAAGTCGCAACGGCACTGGAAAAAAGTGATTTAGGACTGTTTTTTTCACACTTACGACCACTGCAGAATCCCTGTGGTCACGGGATCAAAATCCAAACGCTTGGCAACTGGCATGTACTTATGACCGTTGCACTGTCACGCGATCCCCTTTTGTGGCCTTCCGACAAAGCCAAGTCAAACGGGGAAGCCGGATTTGCTTTACAACCATGTATCAAACTTAACAACTACAGCTTCACTTAGTAACCATGGCGAGAAAGGTTGGAAAATGGGGCAAAACTCACTTAAGAACCTATCTCGCGGAGCACCATAAATTTGGTCCTCCCTGTAGTAAGAAAGCGTCTTTTGTAGGCTACTACATTCTCTTCCTTTTCTTCATATTTATTCATTATTGTCTGTCGCACAATCAGCCAATTGCTCAGAGTGCATTTGGCATATTATGACTTATTTATTCCATTTAGACGCACTTGTAACCTTTCCTGTTTCAAGAGTGGTTTTGTAAACAACAGTAGGTAGAAAAGAGGATACGAAAGCCCGGAGAAAAGGACACTTTAAGAGGGAGGCTGCATCCGGCATGAAAAGCCAGCTATGTTTTTGCCAAAAAACTCGGCTGCGCCTCACCTAATGAGATCTCACCTTACGAAGAGCAGCTAGGAAGAAATATATTCTGAAGATTAGAGAAATCAAAAACACACTTTGGGTTCCCAATCGGCCATCTGAGATCAAATCATTCACACGCACATACATTTTTTGCAGGTTCTGGAAAGCTTAGTTGCTAGGAGGCAAAAATGAGTTTAATTCCCATTTTTTAAAGGATGCAGAGTTCCCCAGGCTGCACCACCCTGATTCTATGTGGAGACCAGAACCGTCCCTTGCACATAGTTGTGTTTAAATTTATAATGCTGTCCTCAGGCGTCGGAGATGTAGCTTCATTGAACTCCATGGGAGTTGCTTTGAAGTTGGTACGCCTGCAGCCGCCATGAAAACAAACCAATGACAAAAACCCTACAGCAGGGGCGTGTCAAACTCGATTTCATGGAGGGCTGCATCAGGGTTGTGATTGATCTTGGGGTCCAGGGGAGTTGTGGGCAGCTCATGTTGGGGTGGCCAAGTGCTAAGGCAGGACTTTCCTCAGACCCTCCCTCACTCTCATTATAATCCCCCTCCCTCCCTTCCTTAATTCCCCCCTTCCTCCCTCTTCTTTTTCCTTCCTTCTTCCTTCCTGCTAAGGTATTGGAGATTTAATAGCTGACCAGCCGCTGTAAAGGCTGATGCAATGAGGATGGGTCAGCAGGGTTACTGCCGCTTTAAGAAGCTGTCTATATAAGGGAGGCCATGACAGGACATACCTCTCTCTCCTTGTGTTATATCTCCATTGTAGTTCTCCTGTAGAGTTGAAGATTGATGGATTGCCTGATGTTTGCCCAACATGCGTATGTGTGTATATAGTAGTCTTGTATATAAACCACTGTTCAAAGACAGAGCTTCTGTGTGCTGTGTTTTGCTCCTGGGTTGTCTCACAATAGTAAACAGTCTGACACTTACCCTCTTCCCGCCTTTTTCCTTCCTTGCTCTCTTCCCATCTTCCCTTCTTTTCCTTTGTCTTTCCTCTTTCCCTTTCTCCTTTCCTGTCCCTTCTTGCATGCTCAAACGCAAAAGGAGAAACATTTCTCCTTTTGTTTTGTTTTTAGTTTGTCTTGCTAACTTTCTGCCAGCGAAAACGGAGCTCAGGGGTGGATGGGGCGTATGGCCCTCCCAAGCTCCATTTTCACTGGCAGAGGCATCGCGGGCCAGTCTTTTGTTGTTTCCAGGTTGGCCCCATGGGCCGGATCTAACAGATCTAACAGATGATCAGAGTTGGAAGGGACCTTGTAGGTCATCTAGTCCAACCCCCTGCCGAAGCAGGAGACCCTACACCATTTCTGACAAATGGCAGTCCAGTCTCTTCTTGAAAGCCTACAGGGATGAATTCTGAAGGCAAATTCTCTTCCATGAGTTGATTGTTCTCAGTGTCAGAAAATTTCTCCTTATTTCCAGGTTGAATCTCTCCTTGATCAGTTTCCATCCATTATTCCTTGTCTGGCCTTCAGAGAATAGCTTGACTCCTTCCTTCTCTCTGGGGCAGCCCCTCAAATACTGGAAGGCTGCTCTCCTGTCTCCCCTGGTCCTTCTCTTCCCTAGACTCGCCAGGCCCAGTTCCTGCAGCCGTTCTTCATAATGTTTTAGACTCCAGTCCCCTAAATCATCCTGGTCGCTCTTCTCTGCATTCTTTCCAGAGTCTCAACATCTTTTTTTATAGTGTGGTGACCAAAACTGGATGCAGGACTCTAGCTGTGGTGACTCTAGCTTTGGTCTTACTAAGTCTTTACAGAGTGAGATTAGCACCTCCCTTCATCTTGCACACCACAGGCCTTGAATTTGACAACCATTCGTTTAGTGACTGTTTGAAGTGACAATGGTACTGAAAAATGCAACGTATAAGCAGTCCTTAAATGTCCCAGCATCCCTACGTTCACACGATCAAAATTCGGGCCCTCGGAAACTGGCGCGTATTTTACGATGGTTGCAGCACCATAAAACGTGGCCACTGTTTGCAGCCTTCCCGGCTAAGGAGCAAAACCAAACGGAGAAGCTGAATTTACATCATGACTTGTTACGATTCGCTAAATGACTGCAGGGGTTTAACCACCCTAGCCAAAAAAAAAAAAAAGGCCGTAAAATGGAGCTTATCAATTGATTTGCTTAGCCATGGAAATTCTGGGTCCAACTGTGGTTGTAAAGTAGAGTATTAGCCTGGATTTGGAGTCTAGGGGAATGGTTGAGAGTAAGGGACAATAACAAAACGGGAGGGGCTGTGTGGGGAGTTTGTTCAATTGTCATGAGACGCAGGATGTGGGGAAAAGAATAACCATCATGCACCGCCCCTTTCTTGTCTCCTTGGGCCCAGAAGGGCGTCTTCGGAACTATGAGGTGATGTGTGTGGAAAATGAAAAGGAAAAAAAAACAAAACCAAGGAGCCATCTACAGCTGGTGCAACGGCACCTGTTGCCAGGTGTGAGCTCATGACACCTGTACACAACCCTCCTGGGATCCTGGGGAGAAGTTTGCTTGTCAGAAGGGACAGCCTGGCTCCATAACACCAGCTTCTGTGCAAAAGTGTTACGCAGTTGTCTTTTTTTCTTTCTTTCTTTCTTTCTTTTTAAACACGAGAGAGGTTGACGTTATTGAATAGGTATAACAGCACAAGTTATCCTATAGATACCTTTGAAGTGTGTGTGTGTATGTGTGTGTGTGTGTGTGTGTGTTTCTTCTTGATCTGTCAACACTGTTGACATTGGAAATTCGGATTCTGCGCCTGCTGTTAAAATGCCCCAGGTGGCCATCATCTCAGAAAAACATGACTTAGGAGGGTCGCAGAATGCCACAGATATTTGAATTGATTCATGGATTGATTTATGCAATTTATTATTTCTGCCTTATTCTTTTTACAAATAACTCAAGGTGGTGAAGGTATATACACCTTCTTCCTCCTCCTCGCCCCACAATAAGCCTGTGAGATAGGTTGGGCTGAGAGAGAGAGAGAGGGACTAGCCCAAATTCATTCAGCCACTTTTTATGACGAAGGTGGGACTAGAACTCACAGTCTCCTGGTGATTGGCCCAAAGTAACTCGACCAGCTTTCATGTTTAAGGTGGGACTAGAACTCAGGGTCTCCTGGTGATTGGCCCAAAGTCACCCAGTTTGCTTTCATGCCTAAGGCAGGACTAGAATTCACTGTCTCCTGGTGATTGGCCCAAAATCACCCGGCCGGCCTTCATGCTTAAGGTGGGACTAGAACTTAGGGAGTCCTGGTGATTGGCTCAAAGTCACCCAGCTGGCTATGATAGTTAAAGTGGGACTAGAACTCACTGTCTCCTGGTTTCTAGCCCGGTGCCTTAGCCAATATTTTCTTCAAACCGCAGTGATATCCCCACCCTCCTGTTTCCTGAATCAGAGTAACCTCAGTGCTAAAGGAAGGATTTCAGTTGTCCCGCATCAAACTTCCTTGAGGGAGAGAGACTTGCCGACAGGACAAGTTGTGTCTCACGGCTGAGAACTCCAAGAGTGCCCGATGGGTGACGTTAAGAGATGGAAAGCAACAGCTCAGGACCCCCCATTGATCTGACCCAACACAGCCCTTCCTGGTGTTCTTCACCATCAAGTGTCCAACCGAGGGAGAAGATTGTCAGGAAGCAGAAGGTCGCAAATCAATCCCATCCATGGCGAGCGCCCGAAGCGGAGGAGAACATGAGACATGGCCCCATTAGATCTCCAATGAGGGATCTCTAATGGAATCGCTGGGGAAACGGAGCCCACCATTCATGGGTAACGAGCGAGAGACAGGCGGTGGGGGGGAGGTGGGATTGAGAGAGAGAAGAGCAACGTGTGGAAGATGGAGAGCCAGAGGCTGCCAGGAGTTGACGGAGGACCGCTGGATGTTCAGGACCCTGGAGAGCTCCTTGCATTGATGGCTTAAGGGGACAGACATGTCAGAAGGCCAGATGGAAAGTCAATATTTTTTTAATTTTTTTTCTGGGGAAGATTTGTTCATTTGTTTGTTTCATGGTTTGTCCAACATGTACAAGATAACAAGTATAGGTATGAACATAAACAGAAACAAAAAGGAGTAAATACAGATAAATGGGGACGGTAAGACAGGAACGGTGGGCACGCTGATGCGCTTATGCTTGCCCCCTTGAAGGACTTCTTAAGAATGGGGTTGGGATGCGGTGGCTCAGTGGCTAAGACACTGAGCTTGTCGATCAGAAAGGTTGGCAGTTCGGCGGTTCGAATCCCTAGTGCCACGGAATGGAGTGAGCTCCTGTTCCTTCTCCCGGCTTCTGCCAACCTAGCAGGTTCGAAAGCATGTAAAAAAACCCCGCAAGTCAAAAAATAGGGACCGCTTTGGCGGGAAAGGAACGGTGTTCCATGCGCTTTCTGCGTTTAGTCATGCTGGCTACATGACCATGGAGACGTCTTCGGACAGCGCTGGCTTTTTGGCTTTGTAAGGGAGATGAGCACCGACTTCTAGAGCCAGAAATGACTAGCACGTACGTGCAAGGGGAACCTTCACCTTTAAGAACGGGGTGATGTCCATGGTAGACTATTTGAGATTGAAGGGGTAACAACGGAGTCGGGTAAAGCATGCCAGGCACTGACCACTCTGTTGCTGAAGTCATATTTTCTGCAATCGAGTTTGGAGCGGTTTACCTTGAGTTTGGATCGATTGTTTGCCCGTGTATTATTGCGGTTGAAGCTGAAGAAGTCACTGACAGGCAAAACGTTGTAGCAGACCATTTTGTGTAAATACAACAGCCCTGAGCCCTTTAGGTCATGTTCCTGAACTATCTTTGGTGTGCAAAAAGGCAAAGGTCCTTTTTTTTTTTTCCCAAGCAGCAAATAGACTTTCTGGTTTTTCTTTGGAAGAGGTTTCGCTTCTCATCCAAGAAGCTTCTTCAGCTCTCTCTGGGAAGGGAAGGATTTATACTCCTTTTCAGACAGCTGGACATTTGCAAAAGCGTTTTTTGTCTTTCAACTTCAGGGAAAATGAACAAGGCTGAGAAAGATGATCAGAAGGCAAAGGTGGCTAACATACAGGTAGTTCCACACCTCAACGCGGGAGCACAATTCAGCCGAAAATGTCCATTGACAAGTGTTATATGTGAAAATTTGCACGTTACACCTAAGAATGTATAAAACCAAAGAGATTTTTGTTCTTAATCTGACCTTCTAGATATCAGAACATTTATATAACTTGTTATTTTGCTAAAGTTCTGCAAAGTTATAAAATATTGTGTCTTTGGCTTGAGATTTCATACTAGGTCGCTCTGACATTAGAAGATGCTTATTAATGATCTATTGTGTAATGTTTTAAGTGAAAAACAGGAAATCTGAGGAGGAGGAGGAGGAGGAGGAGGAGGAGGAGAGCTAGGGTATTTCCATGGAAGGAGTCTGGGAGGAGTTATGGAAAAACACCCAGGACCCATTTTTTTCTTATGAAAGTCCCTATAACTCCCGTGTGTGAAAAACAGGAAGCGTCATGTAATTTTTAAAATGTGATATCCTACATAAGGCTGTAATTACTCTAAGGGGGTGTCTCCTTCTTCTAATCTGCTATTGGGAATTGTGGTCCAGTACTTGCAAATATCTTACAACAAAGCCTTCTGCGGATCTTGGCTGTCACAGTCTGTTATTATTATTTTTATTCTAATCTCTCAATAAGCGAGTCAGTTGTTAAGTGAGTTAGTTGGGCCTGATCTTTTTCACCAGGGTTGTTAAGCAAATCACTGAGGTTGTTAAGCAAATCTGGCTCCCCAGACTGACTTGGCTTGACAGAAACTGACTGGGAAGGTTACAGGTGATCATCACATGACCTTGGGATGTTGCAACTGCGCTAGGTACATGCCAGTTGCCAAGCTCTCGAATTTTGATCACGGGAGCAACAATCCTGAAAGTCCTTTGTTGTAACTTTGAACGGTCACTGAACAATCTGGTGTAAGTCAAGGACTACCTGCATGTAAGAGAAAAATTGAGATTGGTGCCCTGAATTTTGAGGTCACCTTTTCTCTCTCTCTGTTTTTTTAATTTTAAAAAAATACTTTATTAAAGTGCAAGATATTAAAAACTTTACAAAAAGCAAAATATTAAAAAAAAATACAAAAGTTTCTATAATAAAAACTATTTTGACATCTTTCAATATCATTTTCTTGACAGTACACTAAATATGACGAACACAATACACAAGCCTGATGATGGCAGATGAGATTCTGCAAAAACTTTGCTACAACTTTAAAAGCACAACTACAATGACGTGGGAAAATACCCGAACAAAGCTGAATGCCATACATGTAAGTACCCGCAAAAACTTAAGAAAACATACACACACACACTCACACACATATGCATAGAATTTGACAGTTTTTAGCATATTAACTGTATTAATTCACAGTATTTAATTAATGTTAATTTGTTATAACTTTGAATGGACAGTAAACAAACTGTTGTAAGTCAAGGACTACCTGCGTGTAAGAGAAAAATTGAGGTTGGTGCCCTGAATTTGGAGGTCACCTTTTTCTCAATAGCCACAAGCTTTTTTCTCTTTCGCTCCCTCTCTCTCTCTCTCCCGTGTAAGATTTGTGTAATTTAACAAAATAAACCAAGAGTTGGCTGGCTACCAGCATCGTATTGATTTCCCAGAATGCCTCTGGGGCTCTTCTTTGTCCCCCCCCACAACCCCAGGATGATAATGACAGGTGCCTGTGGCTCAAAGCTTTCCTTGAACATGTGCCCACCTACCCTAGAAAAAACAACAACAAGGCAATCTGGGGGGAAAAAAATGGAGACGAGAAAGCTTATTGTGAATTTAGACTTTCTCAGATTATGAGGACGACAAACATCGTTCTCTTAAACTTACTGGACTACCCAGTTGGGAGAACGGAAATACTGTCTGCATCCTCACCAGGGTTGCTTCCCATGGGTTTCCACCCACCCCCTTCTTTTGATGTCATGTATTAGAGGGACTAGCGTAGCTCTTCTTTGCCTCGCTGTATTTGGGGCCACTGTTCAAGAAAGGGGTGCAATAAAACTCGGACAACAGCAGCTCAAGGCTGTAAAATCCAATTGTGGATTTGACGGTATTCTTCTGCTTTTAAAGGCTGAAGGAAGTGCCTTCGACCCCTTCATCCCCCTGGCCTAGAAACCAGGAGACCAGGAGTTCTAGCCCCGCCTTAGGCATGAAAGCTGGTCAGGTGATTTTGGGCCAATCACTAGGAGATGGTGAGTTCTAGTCCCGCCTTAGGCATGAAAGCTGGTCGGGTGATTTGGGGCCAATCACTAGGAGACAGTGAGTTCTAGTCCCGCCTTAGGCATGAAAGCTGGTTGGGTGACTTTGGGCCAATCTCGAGGAATCAGTGAGTTCTAGTCTCGCCTTAGGCATGAAAGCCAGCTAGGTGACTTTGGGCCAATCACTAGGAGATGGTGAGTTCTAGTCCTGTCTTAGGCATGAAAGCCAGCTGGGTGTTTTGGGCCAATCACTAGGAGACAGTGAGTTCTAGTCTCGCCTTAGGCATGAAAGCCAGCTGGATGTCTTTGGGCCAATCACTAGGAGATGGTGAGTTCTAGTCCTGTCTTAGGCATGAAAGCCAGCTGGGTGTCCTTGGGCCAATCACTAAGAGACAGTGAGTTCTAGTCCTGCCTTAGGCATGAAAGCTGGTTGGGTGACTTTGGGCCAATCACTAGGAATCAGTGAGTTCTAGTCTCGCCTTAGGCATGAAAGCCAGCTGGGTGACTTTGGCCAATCACTAGGAGATGGTGAGTTCTAGTCCCGCCTTAGTCATGAAAGGTGGTCGGGTGATTTTGGGCCAATCACTAGGAGACGGTGAGTTCTAGTCCTGCCCTAGGTATGAAAGACAGCTAGGTGTGTTTGGGCCAATCACTAGGAGACAGTGAGTTCTAGTCCTGCATGAAACCTGGTCGGGTGATTTTGGGCCAATCACTAGGAATCAGTGAGTTCTAGTCTCGCCTTAGGCATGAAAGCCAGCTGGGTGACTTTGGACCAATCACGAGGAGACAGTGAGTTCTAGTCTTGCCTTAGTCATGAAAGCTGGTTGGGTGAACTTTGGGCCAATCACTAGGAGACGGTGAGTTCTAGTCCCGCCTTAGGCATGAAAGGTGGTCGGGTGATTTTGGGCCAATCACTAGGAGACGGTGAGTTCTAGTCCTGCCTTAGGCATGAAAGCTGGTTAGGTGACTTTGGGCCAATCACTAGGAGATGGTGAGTTCTAGTCCTGTCTTAGGCATGAAAGCCAGCTGGGTGTCCTTGGGCCAATCACTAAGAGACAATGAGTTCTAGTCTCGCCTTAGGCATGAAAGCTGGTTGGGTGACTTTAGGCCAATCACTAGGAGACAATGAGTTCTAGTCCTGCCTTAGGCATGAAAGCTGGTGGGTGATTTTCGGCCAATCACTAGAGACGGTGAGTTCTAGTCCTGCCTTAGGCATGAAAGCTGGTTGGGTGACTTTGGGCCAATCTCGAGGAATCAGTGA
Organism: Pseudonaja textilis; assembly: GCF_049901715.1. Taxonomy (NCBI): domain Eukaryota; kingdom Metazoa; phylum Chordata; class Lepidosauria; order Squamata; family Elapidae; genus Pseudonaja; species Pseudonaja textilis. Next base: position 5,635,120 of record NC_142005.1, read on the forward strand.
GTTCTAGTCTCGCCTTAGGCATGAAAGCCAGCTGGGTGACTTTGGACCAATCACGAGGAGATGGTGAGTTCTAGTCCTGTCTTAGGCATGAAAGCCGGCTGGGTGTCTTTGGGCCAATCACTAAGAGACAATGAGTTCTAGTCTCGCCTTAGGCATGAAAGCTGGTCGGGTGATTTTCGCCAATCACTAGGAGACGGTGAGTTCTAGTCCTGCCTTAGGCATGAAAGCTGGTTGGGTGACTTTGGGCCAGTCTCCTTAGTTCTAGGTTGCTTCTCTCCTTGATTAGTTTCCATCCATTGCTCCTTGTCCTGCCTTCTGGTGCTTTGGAAAAGAAGTTGACCCCCTTTTCCTTGGGGCAGCCCCTCAAATTTGGGAAGACTGCTATCATGTCACCCCGAGTCATTCCTTTCTTGCTGAGAACTGTGTGTATACAGATCATCTTAAGCCTTTGAGAAAGAGTTACACCGTGTGTAGAGCCATAAGTTTAGTCCAAGACCTCCCGCGTTTGACACATCAATGCCAAATGTCCCCAGCTCTCTTTTTAGATACTCACGAAAAATGAAAACCCTTGGAAATTAGTCAGCACCCAAGGATTGTTGACAACAGAGGCAAAACCACACAGACAGCCACCTGGCTCTTTTAATCAGTGCTGTCCTTGTTTTTAAAACTTTGTTAGTCCCAGGGGTCCCCTGGCAAGGAATTGAGATGGGGAGGTTTTGCTGACAATGTCAACAACAAATATCAGAGCTTCCAAAAGACTTTCGAGGCCTCTGAAGGTTCAAGATATGTGCAAAGCGACTAAAACAAACTCGGCTATATTCCAGAAACCTGGATTGGAATGGAGAGCCAAGGTCCTGGATTAGCTTGAAGATGGGTGGACTTCAACTCCCAGAATTCCCCAGCCAGCTTGATCTAAGATGGGTGGACTTCAACTCCCAGAATTCCCCAGCCAGCTTGATCTAAGATGGGTGGACTTCAACTCCCAGAATTCCCCAGCCAGCTTGATCTAAGATGGGTGGACTTCAACTCCCAGAATTCCCCAGCCAGCTTGATCTAAGATGGATGGACTTCAACTCCCAGAATTCCCCAGCCAGCTTGATCTAAGATGGATGGACTTCCAGAATTCTCCAGCCAACGTGGTTTAAGATGGATGGACTTCAACTCCCAGAATTCTCCAGCCAGCTTGATCTAAGATGGGTGGACTTCAACTTCCAGAATTCCCCAGGCAACATGGTTTAAGATGGATGGACTTCAACTCCCAGAATTCCCCAGCCAGCATGTGTGAAAACATGGGGACTCCAATTCCCACAATGGCTGGCTGGGGAATTCTGGGAGTTGAAGTCCATCCATCTTCAAGCTGGCAAGGTTCAGAAACCCCGGTATAGTGGGAGATAGAAGCGCTGCAAGTCTTCAATTAGTGACTGCTTGCTTAATGACCATTTGAAATTACAACCCGACCCCGGGGCAACGCAACCCTCATAAATATGAGGTGATTGCCAAGCAGCCGAATTTTGACCACCTGATCATGGGAACGGGACACAAAGCTGTGTGAAAGCAGTCATAAATCATATTCTAACTTGAAACTGTCACTAAATGAATGGTTGTAAATCGAGGACTACCTATATGCAAAATAACCAGCCCTGCCTTCGAAGTTTTCTTTTCTCAGCTAATTTTTTTTTGAACTTGCATCACAGCCTTTCAGTCCCACGAGATTTGTACCAGATCTGTAATCTGCTCCTTTTATTCTTTTATCACTTACTTTTCACCTTTTCCCGCAGCCTAATTCTTCACAGAATTAGCCCCAGCCATAATGTGATAATTTATAAATATAACACATCTTTTCCTCCAAACGGATCTCATTTTTCAGCCATTTTTCTCTACTCTAGTGGGCGTGGGGGCAAATATAACAGCCCACATTTAAGGTGAGCTACGCCACAGGATAGATGGCCTTGATTTAGTCGGAGGCTCGTGTCAGGCCTGTCTCCGCTTGGACATTTAGGGAAGAAAGACCCTCGACTCCCACTTGCTCCCGCTATACTTTTACTACGGCTAATCGGTTACAGCGAAAGAAAGATTCCCACGTAAATCTAGATTAAGAAGAGACTGGATAATCACTTGTCTGAAAGGGTATAAGGCTTCCTACCTACCTGAGCAGAGGGTTGGACTAGAAGACCTCAAAGGTCCATTCCAACTCTGTTATTCTCACATATGAGCCTCGACATATGACCACAATTGAGCCGAAAATTTCTGTTGTTAAGTAAATTCAGTGAATTTTACCTCATGTTACAACCTTTCTCTTGTTAAGTGAATTCAGTGAATTTTACCTCATTTTACGACCTTTCTCTTGTTAAGTGAATTCAGTGAATTTTGCCTCATTTTACGACCTTTCTTTTGTTAAGTGAGTTTAGTGAATTTTACCTCATTTTACGACCTTTCTCTTGTTAAGTGAATTCAGTGAATTTTACCTCATTTTACGACCTTTCTCTTGTTAAGTGAATTCAGTGAATTTTACCTCATTTTACGACCTTTCTCTTGTTAAGTGAATTCAGTGAATTTTACCTCATTTTACGACCTTTCTGTTGTCAAGTGAATTCAGTGAATTTTACCTCATTTTATGACCTTTCTCTTGTTAAGTGAATTCAGTGAATTTTACCTCATTTTACGACCTTTCTCTTGTTAAGTGAATTCAGTGAATTTTACCTCATTTTATGACCTTTCTCTTGTTAAGTGAATTCAATGAATTTTACCTCATTTTACAACCTTTCTCTTGTTAAGTGAATTCAGTGAATTTTACCTCATTTTACAACCTTTCTCTTGTTAAGTGAATTCAGTGAATTTTACCTCATTTTACGACCTTTCTCTTGTTAAGTGAATTCAGTGAATTTTACCTCATTTTACGACCTTTCTCTTGTTAAGTGAATTCAGTGAATTTTACCTTATTTTATGACCTTTCTCTTGTTAAGTGAATTCAGTGAATTTTACCTCATTTTACAACCTTTCTCTTGTTAAGTGAATTCAGTGAATTTTACCTCATTTTACAACCTTTCTGTTGTCAAGTGAATTCAGTGAAATTTACTTCATTTTATGACCTTTCTTGCCACAGTTGTTAAACAAATCACTGCAGTTGTCAAGTATATCCGGCTTTCCCATGGACTTTGCCAGCCAGAAGGTCATAAAAAGGGACCACTGAACACGTCTGGGACGCTGCAGCTGTCATAAATACGAATCAGTTAGCAAGCACCTGGATTTTGTTCACGTGGCCACGGGGATGCTGCCACGGTCGTTAAGTGTGACAAACGGTCCTAAGTCACTCTTTCAGCGCTGTTGTGACCTCGAAATGAACCGTTGTAAGTCGAGGACTACCTAGGCTAGGGGAAATGTATTAATGGGCTTAGAAATTAAGCTGCTTTAAGGGCACAAGCCGCAAACGGTGACAACTTGAGGTTGTAGCAAGGCTACACCTCTCCGTTTTGGAGAAGCCCCACGGCTGACAAATGGGGGTCTTTATGAGAATTACTGGAGGAACACCTCCCGATGCATCGCGCCAAATCGAGAAAAAGTTGATTATAGATGGTGAGGTCTCCCATCCATCAAATTTCAATTTATGTCATGCTGTCTATGCACTTCATCTACATCATTTTCAAGAAGACATAAATCAGGAAAATGGTAGGAAATGCAGCCCTGACATCCTTTCGCAGTCAGTAGAAATTCGGGAAGCACAAAAACACTCTCCCGCCTACTCGGTTTCGTAAAATAGATCTCATTGTATTTGTTATTTTTTTTAAAAAAAAAAAAATTAAACATAGGTTAAACCTCCCCCTAGGTTGCTTCAAATCTCGCAAACTATTTTCGGCGCATTAAAAATAATGGACAATATGTGGATGATGTTTAGAACAAAATAATATATAATTATGGAAAATTCAATTTATCCAGGCCGAAGCCTTTAAGGCGGTGCTTTTTTCCAGCGTTGGCAACTGCAAGACGTGTGGATTTCAACTCCTAAAATTCGACAGCCAGCTAAGATTCTAGGCCAGTGTTTTTGAACCTGGGTATCCTGAAGATGTGTGGACGTCAGCTCCCAGAATTCCCCAGCCAACCAAGCTAGCTAGGGAATTCTGGGAATTGGGATCCACATGTCTTCAAAGCCAAGCTAGCCGGGGAATTCTGGGAATTGAAGTCCACATATCTTCAAAGCCAAGCTAGCTGGGGAATTCTGGGAATTGGAGTCCACCTATCTTCAAAGCCAAGCTAGCTGGGGAATTCTGGGAATTGAAGTCCACATGTCTTCAAAGCCAAGCTAGCTGGGGAATTCTGGGAATTGGAGTCCACCTATCTTCAAAGCCAAGCTAGCTGGGGAATTCTGGGAATTGAAGTCCACATGTCTTCAAGACAAGCTAGCTGGGGAATTCTGGGGATTGAAGTCCACATGTCTTCAGAGCCAAGCTAGATGGGGAATTCTGGGATTTGAAGTCCACATATCTGCAAGCCAAGCTAGCTGGGGAATTCTGGGAATTGGAGTCCACCTATCTTCAAAGCCAAGCTAGCTGGGGAATTCTGGGAATTGAAGTCCACATATCTGCAAAGCCAAGCTAGCTGGGGAATTCTGGGAGTTGAAGTCCACCTATCTACAAGCTGCCAAGGTTCAGAAATCCTAACGTTATGGGAGGCAGAAGCACCACAAATGTTCTTCAAGTTATGACGGATTGCTTCACGAGCATTCGAAGTTACGTGCACGGCTGGGGAATTCTGGGAGTTGAAGTCCATGCCTCTTAAAGATACCAAGATTAAGACATATACTGTGTTAGGCACATGTCCCATATATCCAGCCAAATATATGTCCATCCAAAGTCTGAAGGGGAAGGTATTCGTCTTAGAAAAGACACAACCAGTTGGGCCACAGAGGCTCCCTCAATAGCTCTGTTTCTCCATCTGAGGCTCAACCTTAAACGTTAACCTGGCAAAAAGGAACCACTGCAAGAAAAATTATGTGCTCGTTTTCCTTTGCTAAGCAGCAAATTCCTTGAAGAGTCTCTTGCAATCTAGAGAATAGAGCCTATTTGGCATTTCTGCTCCAGTCCTGATCGTTCCGTGGTCAGTTTAACAAGCATTCAGAAACAGCCCATTGCAGCCAAATTAAGGCAACATTTCTTGCTGGGGAAGTTGGGAAGGGGGGGGGGAAAAAATCAATATTTCCTTAATTAAACTATTTGCACTCCTTTGCAAAGGGAATATTTGTAAGGGAAAGGCAGTTGGTGCAGAGAGAAAGACCTTCTCTCAGGTAAGAGCACGGATACTTTTTGGGCATACCTGCAGAGGTTGGGCAATGGGGTTGACTGACAGGATGGAAATGCCCAGGTTATCACATGCTGTAGATGAGGCGGATTTATACAAATCGCTCTCAACTCACGACAATAGAATTCTCCTCTCTAAACAAGGCTTTAAGTGACTCGTGCCCCGTTTTACGATCTTATTTGCCGTGGTTGTTAAGCAAAACTCTGCAGTTGTTACATGAATCTCATGGACATAAAGTGAGTCCAGATTCCCCTCAGGGTCTTGCTTTTCACAAGCCTGCTGGGAAGGTTGCAAATGATCCTGGGATGCTGCAACCATGGTAATAAATACATCCTGGTTGCCAAGCAACTGTTTTTTAGACACGGGATTGTGGGGATTCTGTGGTGGTTGTAAGTACAAGGACCGGGTGCAGATCACCTTTTTTTAGTGTCATTGTAACTCTGAAGAGTCGCTAAACCAAGAGTTTTAAAAGTCAAGGACTAATTACTGAATTGTCATCTATATATATATATATAAAATAAAATACCACTCAGGCATCATCACAAAATCTCCAGAACCGTAAAACTTACAAACTTGAAATCTGGCACTTACGTTCCTCTTAGCTTCTAGGGGCTCATTAAGAAAGGATTTTTCAAAAAGACCATCAGAGCCTTAGTATTTCCTATATTATTATTATTAACACACTCTGATGCTAAGGAGTTCTACTCCCCCTCCCCACCTGAAAAGAAATCTTTTCCAAATGCAAAACACAAGCAGAGGAGTTTCAGTTTTAGTTTCAGAGCAGCAAGCAGCTTTAGTACAGAACAGTTGAGCTAAGCCACGCCCAGGCTCCTTGCTGTCTCCTTCTTGCTCACACAGCAAATACTCTTTCAGTTTCCAAACAGCCCTCAACTCTCTCTCACACTGACAGGATAATAGCCAGATGAATACCGATGGATGCTGGTAGGCAGAGGCAGAATTCCACCCACTCCCCTTATTTTCCTCCCCCAAAACTAAGCCCAATCACATTGTTTCCTAGCGAAGCACCGGGTATCGAGCTAATTCAATATAAATAAAATGTTTCTTTAACGGGCAAGATGCCTCTATAAGTGAATTCAGACTGGAAAGGAAATCACCAGGCACTGGGCTAAAACCAGGAACTTGAAAGCAAATGGAGAATGAGAAAAACGGGAGCCCAGGGTTACGCGATGAAGAGGCAAGCCATAGAAAATCAAACGATCAATCAAACTGCACAGAAGTTCGCGTTCAGCCCTCTTGACTTCAGAGATTAAACGAGATCAAACCGAGTATTTCTTGTCCCAGCCTCCACATGCACGCCTTTCAACGTGTGAGGACAGCCCTTCGAAGTTGGCCAAGCCAAGAAAAAGACACCTCAAAGATTATGGGAACTCTGCTTTAACATCAGTAGTTTGCAAGATGTAATAGTTTGGTCTAGTTTTTAAGGCACCAGACTGGAAAGCAGGAAGCTGTGAGTTCTGGTCCTGCCTTAGGCACGAAAGCCAGCTGGGTGATTTTGGGCCAATCCCCGGGAGACTGGGAGTTCTAGTCCCGCTTTAGGAATGAAAACCAGCTGGGGGACTTTGGGCCTGTCCCTTTCTCTCTCAGCCCAACCCACCTCACAAGGCTGTTGTTGGAAAAATAGGAGGAAAGTATGCTGGATATGTTCACCTCAAGATATTGGAGATATATTGTAAAAAATACTGTAAACTATTGTGAACATGACGAAGGTAAAAAGGTAACAATAGAGGAATTTCTGCAGATTGTACTGTGCTAGTCATTGCTGGCTGTAGGGGGCACTGCTCCTCTCTGTTTCAAGGCCATGTCCGAAGACATTGCCACGGTCACGTGGCCAGCATGACGTCACAGAACGGCGTTACCTTCCCACCGAAGTGGTACCTATTTGTCTACTCGCGTTGGCGTGCTTTCATACGGCTAGGTTGGCCGAAGACAGAAACTCGCCCCGTCAGGTGACGCTCGGGTCTTGAACCTGAATACCAGCCGGCTTTCCAGCTGACAAGCCCAGAGCCTTAACCACCAAGCCACCATGCTGCAAAGGCAAGAAACAAATCGATAAAACCATAGCAAAACTCTGAAGGCTGAATTTCTTCTCTCTGCCTCCCCTCGCACCCAAGATAAACAAGGGTGTGAACATCAGGTCTCTTTTCTCGTACTCTGCCCAGGACCGTGTTGTTTTCCCCCGCCCCTCTTATCCTTTCATCCGAGTTATTTCCGCCTTCCTCTGCAAACATCCTCCAGGCTCAGCCATTCTAAGACGCGCATCTGCCTGGCTTAAAAAGAAATAACAGCAAGGTGCAGAATAGCTAACCGAGGCTCCTCCGTCTTGGAGGCTGATCGAGATCTCGGGTCTCAATCCCGGCCCTTCGCACGCGATCAACCCGGGAAGGGCCAGTTTGGATCCCGCCCTTCCTGCAGGGCTGAGATTTCAGCACAATAAAAGCCCCGACTCAGCTTTGTGGCGAGAGCGTGTTGCCAACCGTTGCCCTGCGTGATGACCGAGAACGTCCGACGGAGCCAAAGAAGAGCCAGTCCAGCCAGAACACTGCAGCGTCAGCTGATTTGGCGGCTCAACGATATTCACGTGACTCGGTGCAGCCGGTGAGTTTATTGTTGGCATCTCCTTTAAATCGTTCTTGAAAGAGAACATCTTGTTTTTTCTTTTTCTTTGAGAAGACAAGGCCAGGAAGGTTTGATTTGGGCAGATTCCCACCCTATCTCCCCGAAGGAAAAAACAACAACAGAGAGACAGTGGGTCCCAGCAAAGGGATGTCTAGAGGCCGAAGAAAAACGGCAGGAGAAAGCCATGCAGGTTGTCAAATTTGAAGCGAGCCTGGCTGAGGCCATCTTGGAGGCTTTGGGGGTTGCCACAAGGAAGTAGTGGGGTCAGGGGGAGGGGGAGTAGATAGCTGGGGTTTTGCAGTCAAAGCAAAAAGGTTTTGTGATGACCCGGGGCGTGGCACAAAGGCAACACAGTCAGATAATCAATAAGAGTCCATTTATTAGCTCCAACTTTGCCCCTGGTGTCCTTCTGATCTGGAGAAAAACTCTCCCAGGAGCCTTTGGCTGCAGAGAATCAAGTCCAGAATGCTGTCTTTAAATATTAATCCAATCAAGGCAAGATGAGGTAATTAATCCGGCACGGCAAGATAAGGAGTTCCAGAAGTGAAGGAATGGCAGTAAATCAACCCAGTTGGGAGGATGCCAGGAACACAGATAACCACAGTCAACACAGGATAAACTCACGTTTGTTCCCTGCAGATGCCACACTCAGCATGCATCCCTTTTAAACTCTCTTCCCAGCTGTGGCTAATGAAGGCAATCAGGGCCCTTTCCCCCCCCGTAAGCCATGCAACCCACGTTGCTCCCTTCTCTGTTCCTTCCTGCGTGCCCTAGGATGAAGAGGGGGTGGTGGGCCTGGGTCTTCCTCTCAACTCCCTCTCCCTTGTTCTATCTCTCCCCCTGCTCTACCCAGCCGGACTTTGCCCTTCCCCAGTTTCCTCCACAGCCAACGGAGCCGCACTCCCACTTTCTGTGTCAGCTGTTCATCTTCCTCCTCGGATTCAGACTCTGATAAAGGGGCATGACAGTTTTCCTATGGGAACCAAGGTCATTCTGGAAGGTGGCTGAGGAGAGGAGGAGCGACGTAACCAAGCAACCAGCCAGCACCTCAATGAGACGATGTGACTGATGACTTGGGGGAAGCGGGAAACTTTTCCTTTTAATTGGGTGAAAATCACGGGAAACTTCAGAGTCGATTTTTCACCAGTTGTGCCAATACGATGTATCCAATAAATTGTTCTTGGAGGAATCTCCCTGCCTTGGAGTTCTGCTTACCGAGGGTGCATCACTTGGAGCGCTGATACAGGCTTTTGACTTGCAACAGTTCCATTTAGCGACTGTCTGAACTTGCAACCGCACTGAAAAAAGGGAACGACGGCTGCTTTTTTCATGCTTACAACCATTGCAAGATCCTCGCAGTCACGTGGTAAAAAAATTCAGACGCTTGACAAATTGACTCATATTTATGTTTTGGGATTCACTTAACAACGGTGGCAAGGAAAGTTGTAAAACGGGGAGAAACTCAACTGATGTCCCACTTTGCGACAGGAATCTTGGGCTCAGTTGAGGTTGTTCAGGCGAGAACTACCTGCATTTTGTGTCATCTCGTCCTTCGTCCTGCTTTCAGGCCTTAAGATCTCCAGATGTTTCCTGCAACCATCACCGCTGTGGATGGTTGCAATTTCCCTACAGTTTTGGCTAGCAGAAGTCCCAATACAGACAACCTTTTTCTCAGCAGGAATTAAGAACTTTTTCATTATCCATTTTGGGCTTTCGACAGAGCACGGCGCTGTTATCAGAAAGGGGAGGGAGAATTGCATTCCTTCCCCCCAGCCCGCCATCCTCTGCTTTTCAGAGGGAGGTTTAAGCCAAATGCTATTACTTCCATTGCCGCTACCACTGATAATAATAATGATGATCTGGCACAATTTGGGGTAAGCCAGCAGCTGCTGCAAAATAGGCAGCGGAATCACACGGAGCTTGCAAAAATTTATAACCCGTTGTCGGTGGTCTTCCCTGCCAGTTCTCTACCTGGCCAAAAAATTCTCGAAAAAGATCTTCAGTGCTATTTTATTAAATGCAGAATCTTACTTCATTCCATGGTTCGTCTTTATCTGGACCATCGTGAAAACCTAAACAACCCACGCTGAAAAATTTGAAGGTAGCAAAAAAAAACCAGCGCAGAGGAGAGCAGCTAAAACGTACTTTTAAGAAAGTTGGTCAGGGAGATAATTTTGCCCCCCTTCTCAGAAGACCGTCCTAGACCTGCCGAGACATTTACCGACGGAACGATCAATCCATGAGTGGGATGCCTCGCCTCCAGAAGTTGTGGGTGATCCAACACTGGAGGTTTTCAAGAAGAGATCGGATAACCATTTGTCCGGAATGGCATAGGGCTCCTGTTTGAAGAAGGAGTTGGACCAGGGGTGAGATTCTACCGGTTCAGACCGGTTCTATAGATCTGGTTGTTATGATCTTGCGCAGTTTGGAGAATCGGCATATCGTGCCCCTGGCTGGCCCCGCCCTTCTCTGCCCACCCCTCCCCTCCCCACCCAGTCATTCCTTATCATCGGTGCATGCCCGACATCACGGACTGCATTGTCCCCCCCGCCCCTTAAGGCATTTTTTTCCTCCCGACGATCAGCTGTTCCAACAATCAGCTGTGCCCGGATCCCCCTCGCTGTCTGACCGCTTCACCCAGGGGGCTTCCCTGAGGCCCAGGAGGGCAACAAGAGGCACATGGAGAGGGTGCTGGTGTGCTCCCCCTGTGCTCTATTTTTGGCCTTCCTGGGAGCAAAAACACCCCCAGGAGTCTTTCCTGAGACCCAGGAGGCCCAAAAATGGAGCATGGGGGGGGCGGGGAGAAGGGGTGCTGCAAAAAAAAAAAGAAAGAAGAAGAAGCCACGCTCAGCCCCTCGCGTGGCCACACCCACCCAGCCACGACCACAGAACCCAACCCTGAGCTGAAGCCCAGCCCTCTTAAAACTGAACAGGTTGAGAAAACTGCCTCCAGAGGGAAAGGAGTTGAAATCGCAGAGAAGTAGATTCGGGATAGAATTTAAGAGGAATTCCCCCACCCCCAAAAAATAAATGTTCATGAGTGGAACAGGCTGCCTGACATGTCCATTTGCTTCCCCTCCCCCACCCCACCGCCAAGGGGCCTTTGAGCAAAGGCAGGGGAACGATTCCCCTGAAATGCTTTCGCAGATCTTGGACCAGGCCGGGGTGGGGGGTGGGGTGGACTAGATGACCTCTGAGGTCCCTTTCCTCTCTAGGACTCTACAGGAGAGAGGAGAGCTCAACACCATTTCCTCCCCCGCCCACTTTTTTTTTTTTTGCTGTCAGCAGCCGTGGTTTTCTTGGCAAATCATCTGTGCTGGCCTGGAGTCTCGGTTGTGTTTACACTTCTTGAAGTCAATTAGCTGAACAAAACACAGCGGTATTGCAAGCTGATTCCAGGCAGGCCAGAAGTGTGTGTGGGGGGGGATTGGGGAGTGTGTGTAGTGGGGTGTCGGGATAGAGCTTTTAGCTGAGTAGCGTCCCTGCCAAGCGAAATCCCCTATATTTGTTCCTCTTGGGCACCCCTTGTTGCGATCGACTTCTCCAGTGGCCGTGGGAAGCTCAACCTGCCGTCAGGGCCCTATTTGGTAAGGCGGTGGGAGAGGTGGACTGAGCCCTGAATTGCTTTCTCGATCTTCAATGCCAGGACTATTATGGTATAATACGGCGAAGACGTCTCCCTGGTCATGTGGCCAGCAGGACTAAACGCCTTCGAAGGCGCACGGAACGCCGTTCCCTTCCCACCAAAATGGTCCCTATTTTTCTACTTGCACTTTTTTAACACGCTTTTGAACTGCTAGGTTGGCAGAAGCTGGGAGAAGGAACGGGAGCTCAATCCATGATGCGTCACTAGGGATTCGAACCGCCGACCTGCCAACCTTTCTGATTGACAAGCTCAGCATCTTAGCCACTGAGCCAGAAACGACTAGCACGTACGTGCAAGGGGAACCTTTCCCTTTACAGATTGCTACAACCTTTTTTTAAAAAATGGAAACTAGTGGTCATTAAGAAGAAAAGGGAAGAAAAAGCACCCAAGGGAATGAAGTTAAGACGCAAACAAGGTTACAACAGAGAGGTTAAGCGACGTCTAAGCGTAAAAGAAAGCAAGACCAAGATCTAGTGGATAATGGAATCAAATCCAGAAGAATTTGGTTGTTTGGTATCTGATTCCTTTGTCACCTTTGTTTTCTTTCGTCTCCTTCTCCATCATCATCATTTCCTCCTACATCCTCCTCATCATCCTTGCCTTCTCCTTCTCCATCACCATCAACTTCTCATCATCTCCTCCTCCTCCATCATTATTGTCATAATTACTATCTCCTCTGTCTTCTTCTCCCCCTCAGCTTCATCTCCTCCTACATCGCGGTCATCTCCTTCTCCTCTTTCCTCATGATCAACAACTCCTCCTCCCCTCTCTCCTCCTTCCTCAGTTTCATCTCTTCCTCCTCCTCTGCTTCTTCATTCCCCTCCTCCTCTCCTCCTTCCTCTTCCTCCTCATCTTCTGTCCCTCCCTCCTCATCTTCTCTTTCTCCCTCATCTTCTCTTTCTCCCTCATCTTCTTCTCTCCTCTCCTTTCTCATCTTCTTCCTCTCCTCCTTCTCTTCCTCCTTCTTCTTCCTCTCCCTCATCTTCTCTTTCTCCCTCATCTTCTCTTCCACTCCATCATCTTCTCTTTCTCCCTCATCTTCTTCCTCTCCCTCATCTTCTCTTTCTCCCTCATCTTCTCTTCCTCCTTCATCTTCTTCCTCTCCCTCATCTTCTCTTCTCTTCTTCCCTCATCTTCTCTTCCTCCTTCATCTTCTTCCTCTCCCTCATCTTCTCTTCCTCCTTCATCTTCTTCCCTCTCCCTCATCTTCTCTTCCTCCTTCATCTTCTTCCTCTCCCTCATCTTCTCTTCCTCCTTCATCTTCTTCCTCCTCCTTCATCTTCCTCCTCATCTTTCTCCCTCTTCTTCATCTTCTTCCCTCCTTCATCTTCTTCCTCTCCCTCATCTTCTCTTTCTCCCTCATCTTCTCTTCCTCCTTCATCTTCTTCCTCTCCCTCATCTTCTCTTTCTCCCTCATCTTCTCTTCCTCCTTCATCTTCTTCCTCTCACTCATCTTCTCTTTCTCCCTCATCTTCTCTTCCTCCTTCATCTTCTTCCTCTCACTCATCTTCTCTTTCTCCCTCATCTTCTCTTCCTCCTTCATCTTCTTCCTCTCCCTCATCTTCTCTTTCTCCCTCATCTTCTCTTCCTCCTTCATCTTCTTCCCTCTCCTCATCTTCTCTTTCTCCTCATCTTCTCTTCCTCCTTCATCTTCTTCCTCTCCCTCATCTTCTCTTCTCTCCCCTCATCTTCTTCTATCTTCTCTCCCTCATCTTCTCTTCCTCCTTCATCTTCTTCCTCTCCCTCATCTTCTCTTCCTCCTTCATCTTCTTCCTCTCCCTCATCTTCTCTTTCTCCCTCATCTTCTCTTCCACTCCCTCATCTTCTCTTTCTTCTTCCTTTTTTCTTCTTTTCTCCATCCTCATCTCCTTCTCCTCCTCATTCCTCCTCATTCACCCCTGCCACCATCTATTGTTATTTAAAGACTGCCTCCCTTGCAAACAACTCTGGGTGGCTTAGACTTAAAAAATGGGAGACAATATGAAGAAATGTACAAGCATCTGGACAAAGTACGCTCCACCAACCATAAAACACAACTGACGGGGCTCTACAAACACCTTACTCCAAAGTCTGGGAGAACAGCCAAGTTTTTAAAGACTTCCAGAGCATTGTCATCATCAGGACGAGAGCCAGAGATCACTAGGGAATGTTGCACCAGTGGGCAGGTGCCACCACCATGGAGGAGGCTCAATTCCTGGGTCCTCAGAGATGGCATGGTTTGATCAAGGAGACCCAGAGTTCATGGGTCTCATACTCTGCCCAGTCCTACCAGTGGGGCGGAAAGCGCAGGATAAAGGCATCTATGTCATCATAGAGAGGGTAGCCAGAGCTGTTATCAATGATGCCATCCAACCTCAAACGAGCAAAGGCACTCTTCCACGGAGTGTTTACAAAGTCTTCCTTCAAGGTAGGCCAAAGACGTGGCCCATATATGGAAAGTGTTAAGAGCCTCCTTCAAGGAAGCCTTGGTGGCATTAACCAGATCCTGAGGGAAGGCCTGATGTTTCTTATAATGACGGTGCTGGAATGGAAAAAAACTGAAGTCGGTACAGGAGAGAGAGTGGGATGGGGGAAGAGAGAAGATAGAGATAATAAAGAGAGAGCTGGATGGATGGAGAGAGAGAGAGAGAGAGAAAGAGAGACCGTGGGATAGGGGTAGAGAGATAGAGGGAGGGATAGAGAGATAGGGATATGGATAGATAGATGATAGTTAAGAGATTAGATAGATTAGACAGATGAGATAGAGATAGATAGCTATAAATAGGTAGATAGGTAGATAGGTAGATAGATAGATAGATAGATAGATAGTGATAGAGATATATAAAGATATAGATAGATAGGGATAGATAGATAGATAGATAGATAGATAGATAGATAGATAGATAGATGATAGATAGATAAAGAGAGATAGAGATAGATAAAGATAGATAGATGGATAGATAGATAGATAGATAGATAGATAGATAGATAGATAGATAGATGATAGCTAAAGAGAGATAGAGATATATAAAGATATAGATAGGGATAGATAGATAGATAGATAGATAGATAGATAGATAGATAGATAGATAGATAGAGAGAGAGAGATGAGAGATATATAAAGATAGGGATGGATAGATAGATAGATAGATAGATAGATAGATAGATAGATAGATAGATGATAGATAGCTAAAGAGAGATAGAGATATATAAAGATATAGATAGGGATAGATAGATAGATAGATAGATAGATAGATAGATAGATAGATAGATAGATAGATAGATAAAGAGAGATAGAGATATATAAAGATAGGGATGGATAGATAGATAGATAGATAGATAGATAGATAGATAGATAGATAGATAGATAGATAGATGATAGATAGCTAAAGAGAGATAGAGATATATAAAGATATAGATAGGGATAGATAGATAGATAGATAGATAGATAGATAGATAGATAGATAGATAGATAGATAGATGATAGATAGAGATAGAGATATATAAAGATATAGATAGGGATAGATAGATAGATAGATAGATAGATAGATAGATAGATAGATAGATAGATAGATAGATAGATAGATAGATAGAGACAGATATTGGACATATAGATTCGGATATAGATGACATACAGATAGAAATGATATATTTGATATAGGGTTGAAGAGGCCACAAAGAAGTCACTCTACGTGTCCACCTGCAGCATAAACACCCAGGCATCAGGGAGGGCCATGCATTGGGCCCCCTTTCTCTGTGTAATTTCCCGCTTCTTTTAAACGTGGAGGAAATTCTTCTCAAATGGATCTCCTTCCCACCAGGCTAAAATGGTTCCATGCACTGCTGAGGATTCGTGGGGCTGTTTTTAAAACAACAACAACAACAGTGTGCATCTAAAACTGGGGTGGGGGCTGTCTGTGGAGAGAGAGGGAGGGAAGAAGGAGAATCCCTTTTGGACAGGGGAGCCTTGAACACAATTAAGAAAACAGCCACCAGCTTTAGCCGGTGCCAAAAGGGAGAGAAAGGAGGTGCGGGGGGTGGCGGGGGGGGGGAACCTTCGCTTTCTTTTCATGCATCATCTTAATCTCGTTGCCTTGACAGTCCTCCAGATAAGTGGTAGAGGGTGACTCTCATTATTGCAAACCAGACGTAGCATCATCATCCATCTCAGGCAGCTGAAATTGACTAGGGAGCCAGGAAAAACCCGTTTTGGGGTCCTTCTGATTCTGTTTCGTTGCCAAGTGGAAGGGAAGTCTTGGCTTGCCTGGATGCTGAGAGAGAATGGGTGTGTGTATGCGCGGAAAGAAGGTGAATTTGAAAAGAGGGTGAAGAGGGAGGGAGGGAGGGATGGAGAGAGAGAGGAAGAGGGAGAGAGAGAGGAAGAGGGAGAGAGGGGGGAAAGGGAGAAGAAGAGGGAGGGAAAGAGAAGGAGAAAGAGAGGGAGAGGGGGAGAGAGAGAGGAAGAGAGAGGAAGAGGGGGAGGGAGAGAGTGGGGGAGAAAGAGGGAAAGAGGGGAGGGAGAGATAGAAGAGGGAGGGAGAGAGAAGGAGAGAGAGAGGGAGAGGGGGAG
This sequence comes from Pseudonaja textilis, assembly GCF_049901715.1. NCBI lineage: Eukaryota > Metazoa > Chordata > Lepidosauria > Squamata > Elapidae > Pseudonaja > Pseudonaja textilis. Next base: position 5,651,244 of record NC_142005.1, read on the forward strand.
AAAGAGAGGGAGAAGGGGAGAAAGAGAGAGGGGAGAGGAAGAAGGAGAGAGGGAGGGAGAGGGGGTGAGAGAGAGGAAGAGAAGAAGAGAGAGGAAGAGGGAGAGGGAGAGAGTGAGGGAGAAAGAGAGGGAGAAGGGGGAGAGGGGGAGAGAGAGAGAGGGAGAGAGAGGGAGAGAGAGGGAGGGAGGGAGAGGGGGAGAGAGAGGGAGAAAGAGAGGAAGAGAGGGGAGAAAGAGAGGAGGAGAGAGAGAAAGGGGAGAGGGAGAGAGTGGGGGAGAAAGAGAGGGAGAAGGGGGAGAGGGGAGAGAGAGAGGGGAGAGAGAGGGAAAGACAGAGAGAACTCAGTTTTTAAAGATTTATGATTTTTATCTTGCAGCAAAGGGCTATTTCTTACAATCTGGACCTCCTGGAACAAAACTCCTGGGTAAACCTGTTTTTATGGCTGCCCTGTTTCTTGGGACCATAAATGGCTTTCCTGCAAAAACAAACATCCTCCTGAAAATTCACTCCTTTCTTTTGAGAAGGCGTTCTCCAGAAAGAGCTACACACCCGCAGGGGCCCATTTCGTGTTCTGCACCATATCTTGCTCTGAGGTGCCCAAAGTACAGGTCGTCCTCGGCTTACAATGGTTCATTTAGTGACCGTTCAAATTTTGATCCCGTGACCACGGGGTGTTGTTACGATGGTTGTGAGAGCGCTGGTTGTAAGTCACTTTCTTCAGCGCTGTTGTAATGTCGAACAGTTGCTCAGTTGGGTTTCGAATCATCCGAGCGAAGGATCTGGGGGACCCGACTGAGTCAGAAAGTGGCATGACATATTTTCAATTTGTTGCCTTGACTTGGGTCTCTCCTAAAGGTTGTCAACCCTAAAGCTGATCTGACTGAAGCCCTGTTTTCGGTGTTGCCACACTGGAGCCGAAGGATAAGGAGGGGGAGGAGTCGAGATAGAGGGGAACTGTAGCCAAAGCAATAGATTTTCTCTTGAGAACCAAGGGCGACGTTCTCACAGCTGGTCGGGAGAAGGCGGAGTCATGCCACCTGGCTGCCAGCCCGTGCTGTGATTGGACCATGTGACTGATTGTTTGGAGAAAGCAGAACATTAGGTGAACACCGCGGGAAACTCCCAGAGTCGGTTTTTACCAGATATGTGCCAAGAGGATCATTCCGATAAAAGTATCCTTTGAGGAATCTACAGGCCTCGGAGTCTGGCTTGCTACGCATTTATTATTTGGAACCCCGACAAAGGTCTTTTTCTGATGGGACTCTTCCAACCCCGTCCCCGTCCCCCCAAAACAGGAATTTATTCTCCTCTCTTCCTGACTCCAACATCTCTGCTGGCTGGCTGAGCCACTGACCACCTATTGGCTCGGAGCGCAGTGTCTCCGTTCTCCGGCATCTTCTGCAGCAGAAGGGACGGGCAAAGTGCTTTCTCTCCCCCACCCCTACCAGATTTTATTCTGCGCGTTGAAAAAGAGCCAGCTTTCCAAATGTCTTGGGAAGGAGAAGTGTTTTTTCTCGCCCATGGTTACAAGGTGGGCAGAGGATGTGGGTTGGTATGAATGCCCTGCATTTCTTGCTACAGTCTTGCCTGCAACTTTCCTGGCTTCAAGGAAGGAAGGGAGGGAGGGAGGGAGGGAGGAAGAAGGGAGGGAGGGAGGGAGGACAGGAGACCTAAAAACATAGAAGATATAAAAGTGAGCATTTAGGAGTTCTGTGTAACAGGAAGGAAGGGAGAGAGGGAGGGAAGGAGAAGGAAGGAGGGAGGGAGGGAGGGAGTGAAGGAGGGAGGCAGGGAGGAAGGAAGGAAGGAAGGAAGGAAGGAAGGGGGACAGGAGACCTAAAAACATAGAAGATATAAAAAGTGAGAATTTAGGAGTTCTATGTAACAGGAAGGAAGGGAGAGAGGAAGGGAAGGAGAAGGAAGGAGGGAGGGAGTGAGGGAGGAAGGAAGGAAAGAAGGAAGGAAGGAAGGAAGGAAGGAAGGAAGGAAGGAAGGAAGGAAGGAAGGAAGGAAGGAAGGAAGGAAGGAGGACAGGAGACCTAAAAATATAGAAGATATAAAAAGTGAGAATTTAGGAGTTCTATGTAACAGGAAGGGAGAGAGTGAGGGAAGGAGAAGGAAGGAAGGAAGAAGGAAGGAAAGAAAGAAAGAAAGAACGAAAGAAAGAGAGAGAGAGAGAGAGAGAGAAAGAAAGAAAGAAAGAAAGAAAGAAAGAAAGAAAGAAAGAAAGAAAGAAAGAAAGAAAGGAAAGTGGAGCAAGGAAAAGAGTAAGGGTAGAATTGAGGAGGGAGAGGGAGGGAAGAAGGAAGGAAAAGAGAAAGGGAGGGAGGAAGGAAAAGAGGAAGGAAGGGAGGAAAAGGAAATAAAGAAAGAGGGCAGGCAGGTCAGAGAGGCTGAAAAATAATGGGAAGATGGAGGACGCCCATCCTCTCCCCCAGTGAGGTGAAGCCTCTCTCCTTTCCCACGTTCCCCTTCAATCCCAAGGAAAAACACCGGAGGAAATTCTTCAGATGGAGAAGCATGACGGTTAGGGAGCTTTGAAAGGGAATTGAAATATATATTTTTTAAATATATATACATATATATATATATGCGTCAACGGCAAACCACAGCACCGGCACACGATCCTCCAACAATAAAGCCAACAGTTCCCCAAGGAAACATAAAAGACATATTGGCAAGTACCTCGAATGCAACGGCCCAACACGGCAACCTCTTTAGAGAGAGAACATATATATATATATATATATATATATATATTTCCTGAAAGTTGAAAGATTTGGATTCAACCTTAGCATGGACCCCATTTCTGGCTGCCCTACCCGGAAGGATTTAAGCTCTGCTGCCCTTGACAGATTTAATCAAGCCTCCCCTGTCTCGTTCCGCAAGTCAAAACCCTCGACCTGACCCAAGTCCATTCGTTTATTTATTCCCAAGAAGTACACTTAGTCCTCAACTTACAACAGTTCGTTTAGTGACCATCCAAAATTACAACGGGACTGAAACCAGGAACTCATGGCCGTTTCTCACACAACCATGGCAGCATCCTGTAGTCAAACAGGAAATCCTATGCCATTTCAGACAATCAGGTGGCCAGTGTCTTCCCGTGAATCTATACGTATAAAAGCGAAATATGACACTCACGCATCATCCACGCATCACGCATCTCCAGGACCGTCAAGCCTACAAACTTGAAATTTGGGACCTATGTTCCTCTTAGCTTCTAGATGCTCACCAAGAAAGGATTTTTCAAAATGACCCTCAGAGCATTTAGAGGATTTCCTATATTATTTGGGGACTGGAGGTTAAAACATACAACAAACAGTTGCAGGAACTGGGCCTGGCTAGTCTAGTAAAGAGAAGGACCAGGGGAGACATGATAGTGGTCTTCCAATATTTGAGGGGCTGCCACAGGGAGGAGGAAGGGGGTCAAGCTATTTTCCAAAGAACCTCAAGTCCAGATAAGGAACAATGGATGGAAACTGAACGAGGAGAGGTACAACTTGGAAATAAGGAGAAACTTTCTGACAGTGAGAACAATCAACCGATGGAACAGAAATTGCCCTCGGAAGTTGTGGGAGCACCATCACTTGAGACTTTCAAGAAAAGATTGGACTGCCATCTGTCAGAAATGGTGTAGGGTCTTCCGCTTGGGTGGGGGGTTGGACTAGATGACCTACAAGGTCCCTTCCAACTCTGATTATCTATATCTATTATTGTTATTGTTATTAACACGCTCTGATGCTAAGGAGTTCTACTCCTCCTCCCCACCTGAAAAGAAATCTGTTCCAAATGCAAAACACAAGCAGAAGAGAGGAATTTCAGTTTCAGAGCACCAAGCAGCTTTAGTACAGAACAGTTGAGCTAAGCCACGCCCAGGCTCCTTGCTGTCTCCTTCTTGCTCACACCGCAAATACTCTTTCAGTTTCCAAACAGCCCTCCACTCTCTCACACACTGACAGGACGCTAGCCAGATGAATACCGATGGATGCTGGTAGGCAGAGGCAGAAATTTTCTTTCCTTATTTTCCTCGCCCAAAACTTAGCCCAACCGCATAGTTTCGTAGCGAAGCACGGGTATCGAGCTAGTTGCTAATACTACTTTAGAAGGTCTTGGTAGGACCACACCTGGATTACTACATCCAGTTTTGTTCACAATATGAGATAGATGTTGAGACTCGGGAAAGGGCGCAGAAAAGAGCAACAAAGATGGTAAAAGGCTTGGAGACTAAAACCAGACGTGCTATTCAGCCGGTTCAGACCGGAAGCAGAAATTTTGAGTAGTTCGGAGAACCGGCCAATCCCACCTCTGACTGGCCCCGCCCCCATCTATTCTCCGCCTCCCGAGTCCCAGCCGATTGGCTGGGTCTTCTGAACAGGAGAACGGAGCTGGAAAGCAGGTTAGTGGGGTGGGGATTTTGCAGTATCCTCCCCCTGAGACGCCCACCAAGCCACACCCACAGAACCAAGTAGTAAAAAAATTGAATACCACCACTGAATGGATGGAAACTAATCAAGGAGAGAAGCAACCAAGAACTAAGGAGAAACTTCCTCACGGCGAGGGCAATTAACCAGCGGAACGACTTGACACCAGAAGTTGTGGGTGCTTCATCCCTGGAAGGTTTTTAAGAAGAGAATTGACAGCCACTTGTCTGAAATGGTATGCGGTCTCCAGCCTGAGCTATGGGATTGCCACCCCAGCCAGCTTCTGACAAGCAAATGGGAGGTGCCAGATCTGCTTAACGACCGTCTGATTTATTGAGCTGCTATTGAATAACCTTGGGGATAAAAAGGCTTGTAAGATTGGGCACGACTCACTCAGCAACTGCCTTGCTCAGCAACGAAAATCCTCGTCCCCATTGTGGTCATAAGCTGAGGACTACATCAATGGTCCTTTATTCACAGGAATATGCCAGCTAATATGACCACCGTTCCCATTTTATACAGCCTCCTGCAAATATTGTCCACAGATACACTGCCTTTGAACAAGGATGTTCTACCGGTTCCTTCTTTTCGGCTAACCTAGTTTCATTTTGGAGATTTTTGTATCGCATTTTGAGATAAAACATCCTTGCTTTTTCTGCATAACCACACGAGATTTGATGTAATCATTCTATCAAGATTGCAACCTCAAAATATGCAGGTCTTCTCTGATTGGCTTAGAACGTATCACCAACCGACAGGATGCTCTGCTTTTTCACCTACCAAGAAAGGTGTGCGTTTTAGTTCAAGGATGAAGGTAAAAGCACGTAACAGCTGAACGTAATTTTCTCCAAACCTGGATGGAATCCAAGGTTCCTAAGTTTCTTTACCATTTTTGACACTTTGCAACTTAAAACAGCACCAGATAAAGCCTGCATTTAATCATAAGTCAGTTACATTTTCCTCCCTCTCTCTTTTTTTTTTTTTGCAAAATAATAAAAGCCCCGACATTTGCATTTAAATTGTATGCAACGGCCCTCTAAAATACAAAATTTGTGTGCGCCTTCCCCGAGCCAAGAATTGTATGGCAACATTTGAGGGGGGAAAAAAAAGGATGCGATTTGGAGAATGAATGTTCCGATCCACAAATTAGTGCAAATGAGGTTAGTTGGACGTAAGAAAAAAAATACATCCCAAATTAAAACCCGCCCCTATCTATAACAGCGAGCCAAAACTGAGCACTTTGCTATGATTCTGCTGTTTTCTCTGGAGCGAGGCGGGTTTTTAAAGGTTTTTTTAAACAAAACAAAACAAAATGAAAACAAAACCTTTTCATTTTTGACCAGGGTGATAGAAAATGTATGTGCTCTATTGTGCTCCAACGGGCAGGCGGGTGTGTGTGGGGGGGGGAATGGAGCCATCTGTCTCTGTCTGGATAGCTGCCTATTTTTTTTTTAAGGCTTGCTTTAGACATATCGGTTACTACCCTGTTTCCCTGAAAATACGACCTACCCTGAAAATAAGCCCTAGCTTGATTTTTACATGTGTGCCCAATATAAGCCCTGCCCCCCAAAATAAGCCCTAATTAAGATCCCGTCCACTCTGGAGTAAAAATTAAGCTAGGGTGGGGATGGGGGAGGTGGAGCTGCCCTACTACTTACCTTTGGACAGGTGTAGCCAGGCCTCGCACCCCCTGACACCTGCCTTGCCGGCCCATTTCTTCTGCAGCCAGCAAGGCTGGTAAGGCTTTCCTGAAGGCCTCTGTAGCTGAGAACAAAGCTCCGGATCGATCCAGAGGCCTTCAGGAAAGCCTTGCCGGCCACAGAAGAAGGAGTTCCTGAAAGCTTCTGACAGCAAAAAGGAGGCTGGGGGTGACACGCACAAGTGAGGTTAGTCAGTGGATGACATCCCCCGAAAATAAGACCTGGCGCCTTTTTGGGTGGCAAAAAAAATTAACACGAGGTCTTATTTTTGGAGAAACAGACGCTACATAGAATTAGCTTATCTGTTGTCTTGTCTACCTGGTAAAATCAAAACAGATCAGATGCATTTCAATTGATTAAACAGTTCTGGAGGTTTGCATGCATCCCCAAAGCAATTTTTTTTCTTCCCTGGATTCAATTTGGAACACTTAAAACGATTCAGCCCAATTTTTGGGGGGTGGGAAAAAAAAATATAAGACAGGGTCTTATTTTCGGGGAACCACGGTCCTGGATCTGAGCACTATGAACGTGTGAAGAAGAACCCAGCCCCAGTTATCCTAGCTGCATAACTCTGCTGCGTCGAAGCAAACGGAGAGCGGGGTTTGGGAAAGTTGGTTTGTTTGTTTTTTAAAAAAAGACACTCTCTCTATGACTTGTTCATCCGTTACCTGAATCTCGGCATCAGCAGACACCGAACTGCAGACCATGGAGGCCTGCTGTTAGCAAACTCAATCTCTTTAGCAAACAAGTTGGGAAAAGTGATGACTTGAGTGAAACGGCGAGGAACCGATCACAATGGACTGTCATGATGCCAGGATTGGGGGTGGGGGGTGGAGGGAGGGGAGAAACGTGGACCAGGACATACTGCTGACGTAGCCGGTGGGACAGCTTGTCTTTGGAGCGATGCGACGGCTTGCACATTTCAGGACACAAACACGGCTGAGTTTTTGGAACGACGGAACTTTACCAGTTGGGTTTGAAACGATTCGATCCATCTCCTTGCTTCGCTTCTATGGAGATTCTCGATCATCCATGGTCAGGGTTGTCCCAGAGGTGCTTCTTCGAGAGGCCGCTGGACTTTCTGGTTTTTCCTTGAAGACATTTCCCTTCTCCTCCAAGAAGCTTCTTCAGCTCTGACTGGATGGTGGGGAATGGAAGGATTGATATTCCTTGCAGGCAGCTGGTCATTTGCATCCTTTTTAGAGGGTCGTCGAGGCCACTCGGAGGTTGATCTGAGTCCTCGGGGTCACCTGAGGGGTGCAAATGGGTGTGGAGCCTTCTTGGAACGGTTGAAAAGACTGTTGTACACTGGAGATGAGGTTGTCTCCCTCCCACTCTGTTGAGAGAGGGGCCAAGTGGCCTCAACGACCCTCTAAAAAGGATGTAAATGACCAGCTGCCTGCAAGGAATATAAATCCTTCCATTCCCCACCATCCAGTCAGAGCTGAAGAAGCTTCTTGGAGGAGAAGTGAAATGTCTTCAAGGAAAAACCAGAAAGTCCAATTGCCTCTTGAAAAGAAAGCACCTTTGGGACTCCTTACTTCACCTGAATTGGTGCTTTGGTCTTGTTTCATCTCATTTGGATGGAAAAGGGGTTTTTTTGTGGGGGGGAGGGGGGAGGAGGGTCAACCTTTCCTTCAAAGTCAGGAAAAGAAGCCATGGATGGAAACGAATCAAAGAGAGAAGCAACTTAGAACTAAGGAGAAACTTCCAGCATTGAAGACGATTAGCCAGTGGAACTCCTCGCCTCCAGAAGTTGTGGGTGCTCCATCACTGGAGGTTTTGAAGAAGAGACTGGACAGACACTGGGATGGAATGGCATAGCATCTCCTGCTTGTGCAAGGGGTTGGACTGGATGACCTCCAAGGTCCCTTCCGTCTCTATTTCTAATTTTTCTATTTCTATTATTTCCTATTCTATTATTTCCTATTCTATTATTATTTTTAATTCTATTCTATTTTTAATTCTATTCTTAATTCTATTCTATTCTTAATTCTACTCTATTCTATTAATTCTATTCTTAATTCTACTCTATTCTATTAACTCTATTTTTAATTCGATTCCTATTATTCTATTCTATTCTATTCTATTCTATTCTATTCTATTCTATTCTATTCTATTCTATTTTTAATTCAATTCCTATTATCCTGTTCTTTTCTTTTCTGTTCTATTCTATTCTACTCTTAATTCTGTTCTATTCTATTTTTAATTCGATTCCTATTATTCTATTCTATTCTATTCTATTCTATTCTATTCTATTCTATTCTATTCTATTCTATTCTAATTCTATTCTATTCTAAGAAGCCACTTGGAACTAAGGAGAAACATCCTAACATTGAAGACAATTATTAACCAGTGGAACAGCTTGCCACCAGAAGTTGTGGGGGGTACTCCATCACTGGAGGTTTTTCAAGAAAGGTTTGCACAACTACTTGTCTGGAATGGTACAGGCAGTCCTCAACTTACAACATTTCATTTAGTAATGGTTCAAAGTTATGACGGCCCTGGAAAAAAAAGACTTATGACCGTTGCAAATTCCCATGTTCAAGTGATCAAAATTCAGACACTGCCACTGTCTTTGCCAAGTTCGCTTTGACTTATATTTATGACAGTTGCATTGTCCTGGGGTCGTGTAATCCCCTTCTTAACCAACAAAGTGAACAGGTCCACTTAACGACTACGTTACTAACTTAACAACTGTTAAGAGATCGCGGGGGGCAGGGGGGGAACCTCACTTAACCAGATCTTACATGTTGGGCTCAATCATGGTCGTCACCCTGTACAGGGCCTCCTGCCTGAGCGGGGGCGGGGTTGGACTAGATGACCTCCAAAGTCCCTTCCAACTCGTGTCCTCCTTGTCATTCTTGCTGATGACGTGATGCAGCCAATCCGGAGACTCGAGGGAGCCGTCGGACGATGCTCCGTTTGGCATTAATGAGATTGATTGATTCTCCACCCACCCCGAATGACGTCATAAAGCCAAGCGAGGCGAATGCTTTTCGGAGCCAGGACATCCATTTCCGTTTGTCATTGCTTGCATCTCCCAGGGACCAAAATCTCCCTTTCAGGCAAACCCTAAACCCCAAAGCCCGAGTTCCGGTTTCGTTCTTCAGACAGTCTGAGCCAAAAAAGAAGAAAACGAAGAAGAAGCGCCAGGAAAACGAAGGCCCAGCTACAACCTCGCCACAACCTCGGCCCCGATTCGAGTGCAATAAATCAACCACGGTGTTCGCCTGCTCCATGCAACCCCAAACTGCATTCTTGCCCCCCCTCTCCACACACACACACACACACTCACACACACACACACAAGCTCTAACCCTGGCCAAGGTTGCTCCCCCGTCAAATCCTTCTGTTGAGCCCCCACGGGCGTTCAACTATGCCCTTATTCTGCAAATGCCAATGGGTGGATTATTGGCCTATCCTGCTGACGCTAATGAGATTTGCCAGATGGCTGAGTGGCTATTTTGCAAAAAAAAGGCCTTTTCTTTTTTTTTCCCTCCACCCTTTTGTCCGGTACCCTTGGAATGATTGCTGGGCAAAAAATGCCGTGTCAGGGATTCCTGCAATACCCAGGAAGGTTGTGAATGGTTTTGTAGAGAGTGTGTGTGTGTGTGTATGTGTGTGTGTGTGTGTGTACATGTGTCTATCCTTTTCCTTTTCTCTCTGTTCTGTGTGAGGACCGATGCTTCTTCCTCCTTCCAACGTACTTATATGGGGAAGATATGTTAAAAAAAAACCCACATCCCTAGGGGCAGGATGTCATATAACAGCGATATTCCTCTCGCTCCCGTAGAGTTGAAGGAAAGCAGATGGCAAATGACCATTGTAATAGATCAGTAGTGGGTTTCAAATTGTTTTTTTTACTACCGGTTCCGTGGACGTGGCTTGGTGGGCATGGCAGGGGAAAGGTATACTGCAAAATCCCCATTCCTTCCCCACCCCACTAACCTGCTTTCCAGCTCTGTTCTCCTGTGCAGGGCAACAAAAGGAGACCCAGCCGATTAGCTGTGGGTGTGGCTTGGTGGGCGTGGTGTTCTGTGGGTGTGGCTTGGTGGGCGTGGCAGGGGAAGGATATACTACAAAATCCCCATTCCCTCCCCACCCCACTAACCTGCTTTCCAGCTCTGTTCTCCTGTGCAGAGCAACAAAAAGAGACCCAGCCCATTAGCTGTGGGTGTGGCTTGGTGGGCGTGGTGTTCTGTGGTTGTGGCTTGGTGGGCGTGGCAGGGGAAGGACCTACTGCAAAATCCCCCTTCCCTTCCCACCCCATTAACCTGCTTTCCAGCTCCGTTCTCCTGTGCAGGGCAACCAAAGGAGACCCAGCCGATCAGCTGGGACTGAATGGGAGGCAGAGGAGAGATGGGGGCTGGCGGGGCCAGTCAGAGGTGGGATTCGCCAGTTCTCCAAACTACTTAACATTTCTGCTACTGGTTCTGTAGAACCGGTCTGAACCGGCTGAATACCCCCTCTGTCGCATCTCCGAGCATTGGAATCTGGAAAAAAATTACCTCCTAAAATTACCGTACAGATATTCCAACCTGCAACTTGTCATTCAGGGGCCAAAGTTACAAAGGCCCTGGGGGGAAAAAAACAGTAATGTGTTGTTCACACTTTACAACCATTTCAGCATCCCCGTGGCCACGTGATTAAAATTTAGATGCTCCAGCAACCGACTCATATTTATGACGGCGGCAGTGTCCCCTGGGAGTGGGGGGGGGGGGTCATGCCATCCCCGTTTGCAGCTTTCTGGCCAGCAAAAAGTCCACAAGGAAGCCAGATTTACTGTCACAACACTTAAAAAACAACTGCAGGGGTTCGCTTAACGACGGTGTCAGGAAAGGTCATTAAAATGGGGCAGAACTCCAGGATTGTTGGGCTCAGTTGTGGTTGTTAAGTTAAGGACTGGCTGTACAGGTTGCATAAGTTAGCATTTACCACATTATGGCCCAATAATGTTGTATTGCTGTAATGAGCGTCCCTTATCATTGGCTGGGGATGCTGTGTGTTGTAGTTAATAGATATTAAAGCTAAAGAGGTCCCCCGCCTGCCATTAAGACAGCGTTTTGGTAACATTCACGGGGAAACTATTTACAAAATTTGCACTACTATTACTATTAATCTTCTCATCACTCCTTATCGCCCATCCCCTCCCGCTTGTGACTGTAGGACTGTAACTTTGCTGCTTGTAACCTAATGATTTTTATCGACTGTTTCCTAGTATGATTTGATTGGTTATTGTACCCTGTGACTATCATTAAGTGTTGTACCTTAGGATTCTTGATGAATGTCTGTTTTCTTTTATGTACCCTGAGAGCATTTGCACCAAAGACAAACTCCTTGTGTGTCCAATCACCCTTGGCCAAGAAAGAAAGAAAGAAAGAAAGAAAGAAAGAAAGAAAGAAAGAAAGAAAGAAAGAAAGAAAGAAAGAAAGAAAGAAAGAAAGAAAGAAAGAAAGAAAGGGAGAGAAAAGAAAATGGAAAGGGAGGGGGAAGGAAGGAGAGGAAGGAAAAATGGAAGGGAAGGAATAAGGAAAACTGAAAGGGATGGAGAAGGAAGGAAAGGAATGAAGGAAGACAGGAAGGAAGGAAAATGGAAGAGAAAGGAATGAGAAAGGAAAATTGAAACGGAAGGGAATAAGGAAGGAGAATGGAATGGAAAGGGGAGGAAGGAAGGAAGGAAGGAAGGAAGGAAGGAAGGAAGGAAGGAAGGAAGGAAGGAAGGAAAGATGCCTTAAGTTAAACATTTCTATTTCTCTTCTGTGGTCTTAAAATGCCAATATTTGTTAATATCGTCAACAAGGGTAAACAATATTGTTAATATATGTACTAGCATCCTAGCATCCTTCCAAATAAGCCATAAAAAAAAGATGAAGCCATTGGCTCCAAGCCAACTTTATTACAATATTATCTGTCTAATGAGGATCCACACCTCAACAGCTCGTTTTCCACTTCATCTACCTTACAGGGTTGTCGTTATTTTTTTTTTTTTTAAAAAAAATAGCATTTTGTTCTCCTCAGGAAAAGGGGAACAGAACAAATGCGACCGTGAGCAAGCAAAATTCAGCCAGGGATCAATATTTAGAGCCTTTAAATGCTCTTAATGCAAAGCTGAACAATTCCAGTTACTCAGTGTAGTATGGTTGACTCACTGCCACTTCCTGTACGCTCGCCAAGGTTCTGACTCCTGATGGGAGCTCATTGCTAAAAGCAGGAACTTGGGGCGGGGGGAGGGTTGCCCCCTCACATCTCCCTTATTTGTCCCTGCGTGCAAAAGTGGCTGCTCCCATCTAGCCAGGGCTAAATAATGGCTCAGTTACCTGAGAGACTCCAGGTCTCTATTTAACGTGCTGCCCTTTACCAACCCGGCAGCCATGGATTCCAACTGGGGGGCTTTGCTTTGAAAAGAGACATTGTTCCTGCAGGGTTTCCCCCTCAAGGAAAAGAGCCAAAGGAGGCTTCGTGGCTTGGAACAGATAGCAGAAGTGCGTTTCTGGCCAGCTCAGCAGCAGCACCTGGCAACCTTGGACAGGTGCCAGGCTGGAGCAATTTGCAGAGGTAAAGATTATACCTTTGAGCTGTAATCTTCCGGAAAATCAAATAGGGCAGCAAAGGGTAGAGGATTGTCGTGCTTTGCTGCCACCTAGTGTCTGTCTGTGTATTTACAGCTCAGGTATATGATACTCTCACAGGAAACTGAGACCAAATATTTTTTTTGTTTATATCATTGCTATTCTCTAGATCCAGGTAGCTTGGTTTCAATCTGAGCTTTTTTAAAAAAAAAATTAACTCTTCAATCAGACAGCACTGTGAGAAAATTTCAGGAGTCACGAGTTCTAAAGGATAGCCTGAAGCTGAACATTTTTTTTTCTAAGTTCAGAAAGATGCTAACAGATAATCATTGTTGGAAGGGACCTTATAGGTCATCTAGTCCAACCCCCTTGCCCAAGCAGGAGACCCTACACCATTTCTGATAGATGGCAGTCCAGTCTCTTCTTGAAGGTCTCAAGTGATGGCGCTCCCACAACTTCCGAGGGCACACACCTTGTTTCCGGAATAAGTTCGTTTCTGTGTGGTTGTGCTATATCAGTGGTGGCTAACCTTTTTGGGCTCCTGTCCCAGAAGGCCATGCATGGGGGGGCTCCCACAGCCCCTGTGTATGTGCGTGCGATCCCTACACCTCCCCCTTACCTGCACTGCACCTCCCAGCTGATTTTTGAGGCCTTTTCTGGCCTGCCAGAGGCTTGAGGGAAGCCTCTGCAGGCCGAAAAATAGGCCTGTTTCTTCACTTCCTGTAAATACCAGAAGTGACAAAATGGACTATTTTTCAGCCTGTAGAGGCTGCAGAGGCTTCCCTTAAGCCTCTGAGAGGGCGAAAAAGGCCTCAAACGGGCCAAAAATCAGCCAGGAAGCGCACGCATGTGTAGTGAAGTAACTATGCCTGGGGCAAGTGTGCCCGCGTGCCACCTGTGGCACAAATGCCATAGGTTTGCCATCACGGTGCTAAACAGTCTGAACACCCATATGAAAGAGAACAATCTACTAAGTTGACACTACTGGCATATGTTTTGTGAAGGGTTACAGTTAATAAACAGAGTTCCCACAATCCGTATTTTCACGTCTGCAAATGTTCCCCGCATTCCTTACTGTAGTTGCAACCAGATGTCGTTTGAAACCAAGGAGCCCAACTATGTTGTACACATGGGTTGCATGCGCAAAGCAGGTAAGGCCATGTTATAACATTCACTGTCGTTAATTAAAAATATGGTTTTTCACCTAGCCTGCTAAGAATATCGCTCTTCCTTCACACACACGAAAATTACAATTCAGCTCTAACTTCTAGAGAGGCTCTGGGGAGTCACACACCAAGGTTTTCAGAAGGTCTCCAGCTGTGCATTTCTGTCTGAACCAGAAGTGAAGAAAACTTGTCTGTCATCTTTAATAAGGCCGGCCAAATGGGGCAGAATCTGATTTCACCTGTCCATACAGTTCAGATCTGCCAACCAATTTAATCCAGATGTCTGAGAGTGAGAAAATCAACCCAATTCAAATATTCAAACGGCATTGATTTTGTTGGAGCTTCCAAATAATCGGGGAGGAAGGGCGGTTTAGTCAACTTCCAAAGAGCCCTAAATTGCCCCTTATCAATCTGGGAGAAATCCAGTGTAGTTGTTTTAAATCAAAGAGCCAATTCCAGTCAGCAAATCGGGTTTGATTCCAACATCCAGTTGTAGCATCCTTGAACCGAATCTCAGCATTGAGCCTTTAAAAGCAATGTTTAATATGTTAAAACGGGGTTTTAATATATAAAAGCAAGGCTGGCTAGGGGATCGTGGGAATTGAAGTCCCACCATCTTAAAGTTGCCAAGGTTGGAAAACTTTGGAGCTTTAAACCGTTCAGCAGAGAGAAATCACTTGGAGGAACCGGCATTGATGATGTTACCTAGTTTGGGCAATGAAAAGTCTGCAAGGAAACAGCCAAGATCAGATAGCACCAAGGACCCCTTCAAATGATTTCTGAAGACCCTTCCTGGCCCCAAAACCCATGTAACGAGCCACAGCGGCGCAGTGGTTAGTGTGCAGTACTGCAGGCTACTTCTGCTGACTGTCGGCTGCCTGCAATTCAGCAATTCAAACCCCACCAGGCTCAAGGTTGACTCAGCCTTCCCAATTCTTCCAAGGACCCAGATTGTTAGGGGCAATATGGTGACTCTGTAAACAGCTTACAGAGGGCTGTAAGGCGGTATATAAGTCATTTAATGGCATTTTAACTTCAGACACGCTTCAGAAGGGTAGAGAACACTGGATAGACTCAAGAGTTCCTGCTCAAAATCCGAAAAAGAGTCAGAGGGATGAAGAAATCTTCTCAATGAAGATTTCAGATTAGGAATGGGGAGGCCCACATCAGGTTCTTCTTCACAGTCCAGCCTACCCCATTGGGCTTCTTAGTGGGGGGGGGGGGGAATAGGAGGAGGGAACCTGTCAAGGGGATAATTTAAGAGCTGACCAGCTAATGCAATGAGGGGGATGAGTCAGCATGGCCTTTGGCTGTTATCCCTTTAAGAGCCTGTGGAATAAGAGGAAGCCCTTCTGGCATGTTGGATGGTTCTTTGAGTTTCTTCCATGCTGTAATTTGTAGGTTTTTTTAGATACTGCTTGCAGCAGTATAGCATTCCTATGTTCCTATTGTAGATAAAAACCATTATTTGATACAAAACAACTGTTGGCTGTATTTGCTCTTGGACTGATACACGCGATAGATCTGTGCACGTTCTGACAGAACCCTATGCCTTGAACCCCTTAATGAAAATCAGGTTAATAGTAAAGGTTCCCCTCGCACATCCATGCTAGTCATTTCTGGCTCTAGAGGTGGTGCTCATCTCCATTACAAAGCCGAAGAGCCAGCGCTGTCTGAAGACGCCTCCGTGGTCATGTGGACGGCAGGACTAAACACCGAAGGCGCACGGAACGCCGTTCCCTTCCCACCAAAGGGGCCCCTATTTTTCTACGTGCATTTTTTTTAACACGCTTTCGAACGGCTAGGTTGGCAGGAGCTGGGAGAAGCAACGGGAGCTCAATCCATGATGCGGCGCTAGGGATTCAACCACCGAACCGCCAACCTTTCTGATTGACAAGCTCAGCATCTTAGCCACTGAGCCGGAAACGACTAGCGCGTACGTGCAAGGGGAACCTTTCCCTTTACAGATTGCTACAACCTTTTTTAAAAAATGGAAACTAGTGGTCATTAAGAAGAAAAGGGAAGAAAAAGCACCCAAGGGAATGAAGTTAAGACGCAACCAAGGTTACAACAGAGAGGTTAAGCGACGTCTAAGCATAAAAGAAAGCAAGACCAAGATCTAGTGGATAATGGAATCAAATCCGGAAGAATCTGGTTGTTTGGTATCTGATTCCTTTGTCACCTTTGTTTTCTTTCGTCTCCTTCTCCATCATCATCATTTCCTCCTACATCCTCATCCTCATCCTTGCCTTCTCCTTCTCCATCACCATCAACTTCTCATCATCTCCTCCTCCTCCATCATTATCATCATAATTGCCATCCCCTCTGTCTTCTTCTCCCCCTCAGCTTCGTCTCCTCCTACATCGCCATCATCTCCTTCTCCTCTTTCCTCATGATCATCATCTCCTCCTCCCCTTTCTCCTCCTTCCTCGGTTTCATCTCCTCCTCCTCCTCCTCCTCTGCTTCCATCTTCCTTCCTCCTCCTCTCCTCCCTTATCTTCTCTTCCTAACCCTAACCGCCGACCTGCCAACCTGTCTGATCGACGAGCTCAGCCTCTTAGCCCCTAAGCCGCCGCATCCCTGAAAGGCAGGTTACAAGTCTGGTAAATTTGGGAAGAAAATCACAAAGGTGCGTGTCTCACTTAACTTTGCTCGTGTCATGCCGGGGAAATTCACTGGAGAAAGCCATTTTGGTGGGAAGGGTTAGCGACAAAAGGAAACCGGGCCACCAAAATAAAACAGGATGGTTGCACACCATCAAAGCTGGCACCAGCCAGAGCGTAGATTAGAACAACTCGAAGAAGCAATGCTAGATCAGAAGTTGTGGAGAGACCAGGCCCAGAGAATTGCCCAGAGCTGATCACAACTGAATGGATAACATCAACAGCATCCCATTTTGGAGTACGACAAATGTAAAAATAAAAAGAAAGAAAATCTAACAAAGGAATGATTAGCTAAATTCCAACATGCCCAGAGACTCTATTTCAACACATGAAAGGTTCAATTTCCCCGCTCATGGCTGGAGATAATTCTAACTTGCCTCTAACTTCCATTTTTAATTGCACCGGTTCTGTCTCCCCAGATGGGTTGAATTCCAATCCAAGGCTCGGTCAACAATGTCCCACATAGTTGGAGGCCTCCATTGTTTGGGAGGTGGGGGACAAAGGCATGGAGGCAGATCGATAAAGCCAAGTGGTATTTCAAGATCCATCTCCTCCCTCTCTCTCTCTTGGAAAGTCCACAAATCAATCGTAACAGCAGCTCCCTTCCTTACGATTGATCCTCCGGCATTTGATACGATTCACAGATAGACTGCTTCTAGAGCCCGAAATCAATGTTAACCAAGTGGTCCATTTTGAGCAAAGAATGGAGATCATTAAACAAAGGAAAACCTTCCGTGAATTGTATTGGAAGGTTGGAAAACCAGGTTTAGGGACAGAGTATCAAGGAGGTTTTCTCTGGAGGGTCTCAAGCCATCCAGGTCATGATTATCCCAAAAGTGCTTTTTTTTTTTCAAGAGGCTACTGGACTTTCTGGTTTTTCTCTGAAGACATTTCGCTCATCATCCAAGAAGCTTCAACTAAGCTCTCAAAAAAGCACCTTTGGGACAATATCAAGGAGAAAATTTACAGTACTCTTTGGTTGCTAAATGTTGACCCGATTTGATGGAACATAACCTATTTTTAAAGAATCAACCACATTGAAGCCAAAACTGGGTGACCATTTATCAAAGGATAACATCGTTGCACTGTGGATCTTGCCCGGAGCATGCATGGACTGACATAGTTGGATTAGATACCACCACAGATCTCAACTCTACAATCTCAGGATTTCATTTAGACCAGCTCCCTATTTCCATCATAGCTTCCTGAGAGGCCACCACAACAGTGTTCCTCAACCGTGGCAACTTGAAGATGGGTTGGTTTCAATTCTCAGAAGCTAGCTGAAGAATTCTGGGGCTTGAAGTCCACCCGTCTTCAAGGTTGAGAAACATTTAATATCCAAGTATAAGAGCACAGGATCGACAAGGATCTATTTCCAGTCGGCCTAGAAAGTAGAAGAAGCGAGACACCAGAACGGAACCAAGATGTTTTAAGAAGGTGACCCTGTGGGTGCCAACTCAGAGGAAGGAACACGTTGACTCTTCCTTCTTCTGTGACCTCATCACAGCCTTCTGCCGCAACTTCAGAAACCTGACTTAATTGAGGCACTCGCTGTACTGGCTTAATGGATAAGACAGATGGATCCAGAGAGAGAGAGGCAGAAAGAACACGAGAGAGACAAATGGAGCGATAGGGGTTGGGAGGCATATAAGCAAAGATTGGAAGACCGATAACACGCCGGCCAGAGTTAAACGGATCTTCCTAAAGCACCACCTGCCGACTTAATCCCAGAACATCCATCTAACTGTTGCCAGGGATGAGTCAAGCGCATGTAAGGGGGAGCATTCATCTTAAATATATTCCTTAAACATGAAAATAGTGTAGCACCATATCAGTTATTTTTCAAGAGAACCATCCACAATCCGTGCCTAGGATGTCAGGTCTCAGTCCAAAGATGATACAGTGAGATCCACTTGAGTCCAGTTCTTTGTTTGCTTATAAACGGTAGACTGAATCTTGCCAGACTGAAGTTAGAACCTTCTAACACTGTGCCTTTCAACTTGGGCAGCTTGGGCGGAGTTCCAGAATTCCCCCAGCCAGTGACTTTAAACCAATCACCAGGAGACGGCGAGTTCTAGTTCTGCCTTAAGGCATGAAAGCCGGCTGGGTGACTTTAAACCAATCACCAGGAGACTGTGAATTCTAGTCCTGCCTTAGGGAATGAAAGCCAGCTGGGTGACTTTGGAAAAATGACCAAGAGATTGGGAGTTGGAATCTTGCCTTAGGCATGAGAGCCAACTGGGTGACTTTAGAAGAATCACCAGGAGACTGGGAGTTTCTGCCTAAGCAGGAGGTTGGACTAGAAGACCTCCAAGGTTCCTTGCAACTCTATTCTATTCTATTCTATTCTATTCTATTCTATTCTATTCTATTCTACTCTACTCTACTCTACATTCTACTCTTATTCTTATTCTATTCTATTCTACTTCATTCTTATTCTATTCTATTCTATTCTATTCTATTCTATTCTATTCTATTCTATTCTATTCCATGCTATGCTATGCTATGCTATGCTATGCTATTCTACTCTACTCTACTCATTCTTATTCTATTCTACATTCCAATATCTATTCTATTCTATTCTATTCTATTCTATTCTATTCTATTCTATTCTATTCTATTCTACTCTATTCTATTCTATCCTATCCTATCCTATCCTATCCTATCCTATTCTAGTCCTGCCTTAGGCATGAAAACCAGCTGGGTGTCTTTTGGCAAGGCTGGCTGAGGAATTCTGGGAGTTGAAGTCCACCCATCTTCAATCTGCCCAGGTTGAAAAACACTGTTCTAGGAGAATAGATATATCCTGGGAGATTCTTGGGGGGAGGTACCCTGGACCTCTTCCTCCTGCCTGCATCCCGTTTAGGATGGTCTGGTCTCTTGTCATGGGCCCCTCTCTGGAATGTGCTGCCTTCTTCCCCGGAAACCGTGGTGCCACTGCTGATATCCATCCCGCCCTCCCCCTTCTCCAGCTGCACATTTTGAACCCGAATGCACCGGCCTCCTTCCTCCCTGTCTTTTTCTGACTTCATCACTCAAACTCGGGATCCTTTAAGGACTTCCCACGGGGGTAGAACCCAGTTCCCAGGTGGCCCCTTGAAGACGCCGTCGTTCTTTGCTGACTGGATTCTGCGTGGAGCAGAAAGAGAATGAGGGAAGGGACTTGGGGAATATTTTTTTTCTCTTCTGTGATTCTAGTCTAGAGCAAACCCGGTGCTCAAATATCAGCGGAAGCACCAGCAGCACCAAAGACGCAGGTCCTCAGTTCAGCTCCAGTAACTCATTGTATTTGCATGAGCCTCTAAAAAGAAGCAATGGGGAGCGTGTTAAAGGAATTGCTGGAACATTCTATCATGTGCAAGTACCACAGGGTGTGGATGACTTAGTAGGTCAACGTCTGTCTGTCCAACATTTGCTTGGAAAACAGGTTTAAGACATTAAAATTATGCTACCTGAGGCTTCTCAGAAAACAACAACTGAATGAAAAACGGCTGGTGACCTTCTACCGCTGCACCAGAGAGAGTATCTTAAATCACTGCACCTCTGTAGGGTTTGCCAATTGCACAGGGGCAAATAAGACAGCGCTCCAGAGGGTGAATGTCATTGCCCAGAAGATCATTGGCTGCCCTCTCCCCTCTTTGGAAGAGCTTTATGGCTCCCGCTGCCTTAAGAAAGTTCAAAACATCCTCAAAGATCCATCTCATCCTAGGAACCCTTTTTTAAAAAAACTGTTACCATCTGGCATCCGGTACAGGATAATAAAAACAAGGACAAATAGGCTGAAAAACAGCTTCTATCCCAGGGCAGGAACTCTTTTGCATTCTGCTGTAGAGTGCAATATTCATGCAATATCAGTTCAATGTATAGAATGTGAAGGATGTGTGTTTGTGTTTATTTTCATAGTCACGATGTACAGCTGAAGATGGTATTTAATTTCGTTGTACGAGGCGCAATGACAATAAAGTGAAGTAAACTAATTAAGGTCAGATATTTTTTGCTTTTCTAACCTTTCCTATTGGTTCTCATGCAATTTGTTGAAAGAAATTTGCTTTCGGAATGTGAACATTCTCCCTTTTTGCACTTATCAAGACAGCGGTTAAGGGGGTGCATGGAAATTCCCCCAATTTTCATTCCTTTGTCCTTTTTTTTTTTAAAGCAACCTCTGTCCAACTCTTGTGGCCCCATGCCAGAGAACGCTAAGTCTGTTTAATGTCTCCCCTTCCTGCGAGCTCAAGAGGCAGCTGTACAGAAGGAACAAGAAAGTGCACGGTGGCTGCCTAAATTATATATACGCGCTCTCTTATTAATATTTAAATTAATGACATTTCAAGCCCAGGTAGGTAATTCAACTAAGCAATTTCTGGAGGAAGTTATCAAGCCTTCTGGCCAGGGAGAACGGTAATGCTGGAACAGCGGTACAGAGAAACCAATCTATGGATTTCATTAACTTCTCCCAACAAGCATCCAAGGCCACACTGGCTGGGAATTCTGGGAGGTGACCATTTCTGATATTTATGATATTTCTGACCACACCCACAGTCCTTCCTGCAGCAACCCAGACCAGTGTGGGAAAACAAATACATGGGCTATTGATCTATCAGATTCAACAAGGCCTTTGGGGGATAGCAGGCTCCAGAATAGAGAGGCATGAACCAAAGTTTTAGATAGGATGATTTTTAAAAAAAAGTAAAGTCCTACACTTAGGCGAGAAAAACCAAAAGTACACTTATCGACTGGGTGAAATCAGGCTTAATAGCAGTAACTGTGAGAGGGATCTTGGAGTCTTGTTTTTTTAATTTTTTTATTCTTTAAAATCAAAAATACAAAATTCCTGGAGTCTTAGTGGACAACCAGCTCAATAGGAGCCAGCCGTGTGCAGCAGCAGCCAAAAAAAGCCAATGCGATCCTAAGTTGCATTAACAGAGGGATACAATCAAGATCAAGGGAGGTATTAATACCACTCTATAAAGCCTTAGTAAGGCCACACCTAGAGTACTGCATCCAATTTTGGTCACCACACTATAAAAAAGATGCTGAGGCTCTAGAAAAAGCGCAGAGAAGAGCAACCAAGAGGATTAGGGAACTGGAGACTAAAACATGCAATGAACTGTTGCAGGAACTGGGCCTGGCTGGTCTAGGGAAGAGAAGGACCAGGGGAGACAGGAGAGCAGCCTTCCAGTATTTGAGGGGCTGCCCCAGAGAGGAGGAAGGGGGTCAAGCTATTTTTTAAAGCACCCGAAGGCCAGGCAAGGAATAGTGGATGGAAACTGAACAAGGAGAGATTTAACCTGGAAATAAGGAGAAACTTTCTAACAGTGAGAACAATCAACCCATGGAACAGAAGTTGCCCTCGGACGTTGTGGGAGCGCCATCACTTGAGACTTTCAAGAAGAGATTGGACTGCCATTTGGCAGAAATGGTGTAGGGTCTCCTGCTTAGGCGAGGGGTTGGACTAGATGACCTACAAGGTCCCTTCCAACTCTGATTATCCGTAAGTCTGTAAAATGTACCAGAACCATTTGTCATCCTGATGAGCCATTGCTAATTGTGAGAATTGATTTTGCGAAATATGTAGCTTTATAAATATATTTGGACATAGAAGGCCAAACCACGAGGAATAAGGAACTGAAAGTAGCCAATGGATAGAGGTTTGAGAGGTATATGTGGAAACTGTCGGCCAGTATGAAAGAACAAGGAAATAACTTCAGTAAAATTCCACTTATTGAGGGGGCTGTCAGAAGGAAGTACGAGAGGAGGAGATGAGTCTCAGATCATGGCCATTGGCCGTAGCTTTGGACCTAGCTATTGTCTCTGGACCTCACTGCAATGGGTTATTGATGTAAGTAATGATGGCTGTTCAAATTGCTCATGAAATAAACCTTTGAATCTCAAAGTGAGAATTGTTTGTGGTTTGTCCGTGTTCCTCTTTATTGGGATTTTGACGGCACCAGACAGATGCAAAATCTTCTGGGCCAGGAAGAGAACATTGTGGGAAAATCCAGATTGCTCTCAACATCAGCAATCCAGCCATTCTAGGGAGGCCTGTCCTGGATGGACAATCGCAATGGAGCCCAAGATTTCCATTGCTAAACAAGACAGTCTAGCAATGCAGCATCTTGTCTCATTTTACGACCTTTCATGCCACAGTGAAGGGAATCACTGCAGTTGTTAGATTAGTAGCATGGTTGTTAAGCCAGTCCAGCTTCCTCACCAATTTTGCTTTGCCAGAAGATTGCAAAAAGTGGACCATCATAAATAGAAGCATCAACATTTTGATCACATGACCATGGAGATCTCCAATGGTCGCGTGGGAAAACAGTCATAAGGCACTTTTTCCCAATGCCGTTCTAGCTTGGTCACTGCATGAATGGTTGCAAGCCAAGGACTGCGTGTATTGACTTCCGGTGTACAGGATTAACTTCTGAAAAACCCGCCAGATCAGCCCCCAGGATGAGTGGGTTGGTGTGGTGCTAATGGAAGGTTCTGGAGTCCTCTCGAGTGTTCCATTTTCAGAATGGACAATTTTGTATACCTTTGGTTCAGAACATTGTCAGCTTTAACCCTCTTCAAATGTCAGGAGGCAATTAACAATAATTCAGAAAATACACACTAATGCTTCAAATATGAAAGGTTTTGTAAAATGCATACCAGGAGATTGAGCAGAAGTAAAATTCCATGTGGGTGGGAAACATTCGAAACTTGCCATTCCTTCAGCAAAAAGTTATTTTCATGAGAAAGACTGACTCACAAAAGAGTTCATGATTTTTTTTAAAAAAATGAACCTCCTGTGCTGATAAGTTCACTAGAAAATGTACCTTACCCAGTTTGCAGCTGCAGTACACTAAAGAGCCTCCAGGTAGCAGCAAAGAGATACAGAAAAAAAATAAATTCCTCCACTGCCACCTAGTGATCAAGTAGGGGTTTGCAGGATAGTTATAACCCGGATTCAAATAGGTAGGTACTACATTTCTCCCTTAATCTTTCTCAAATCTTACAGAGAAACAAGGCACCGTGCCCAGTGTAATCCATTAGTTAGGACAGCATATCAAACTTGGTTCCCGAAATAATCCATCTTTCGAGATCATGCCATATATTGAAGCGGAAACTAATTGAAGAAGTTAGGCGTGTCCAACACGCCGACTGCAAAACCAAGGTTAAAAGCAAACAACCCTTCGTATATTTGCACAAAATGCATCCACTAGACTTCCCATTGACCGGGTTAAGTGTGCGATGTGAACCAGGTGTCTTCCTGCCAAGAACATTTCTTTTCCTCACGCGCACCTAAGTAGCATTCACAGGCTTTACTTACTCCCTCGGGTGCTGCCCAGACCCATTAATCCTGAGAGCAAAGATTACGGCCTGTTTAGCAGGCTGTGGTACTTAATCAATAGAAACCAAGCCTGTCCAAAGTCTATCCATGCAAACGCCAGACAAAGGGACGCAACAATGGTTTGTCAAGTCAACAGAGACCTGATAATCCTCCAGCAACCTGACTCGGAGACCTTCTAAAGTGGGCCCAACCTTAGGACAACTAGAGCGCCACGGCTGCCTTGTTCCTTGTGAGGGAGACCTTTTTATGAGGACCATTGTTGAGAAGATCTGTTTTGTAGTTGAACAACCCTCTGTAAGTTTGGGAGGTTAAGATGAGAAGATCTGGTGAGGATCCCCGGATGGTCAGGATCTTCTCCAGGTCTCCTAAAAAGAACAAAGCCACCCTTTCCAATTCTCAAGAAGCAAGTCATCCCTCAAATGTCAAAAGATCTTGCTCCTGTGAGTCCTCGAGAAGGCAGGAAATTGCAGAGTCATGTGTCATGTTCTCCGTGGTGGCTCTACCAAACTGGAAGCAAGTCATCCTGGCACGTAAGGGAGTAGGATGTCAAACTTTTGCTCTGAAATTAAGACTGAGGACGGTCCAAGTTTCCAAACCAGGGAACGTGGCCATGCTAAGGAACCCTGCTACCATGGAATTTGAGAGGAACCACCCATGCGGATGGCTTGCAAAAAAGAAGATATCTAGCAGGGGATTTTGGTTTACAGGATTTTGGCCTAACCCATGGGGTCCTTTTGGTTGATAGACTCCATGAAACCTCCAGCTTCAAAGGCCATCCACCTCTGAATTCAAAGATTTTGGGGAATAAGAGTGGGAAGCTAAGAGTTGGGACCAAGGCTTGCCAGAGGAGGCGAGACGAACTAATCTTTGGTACAAACCTAACCGAGAAACCCTTCCCGGATTCTCCACGGCTAAGAAAGGTTCACCGAGTTCGGCTCATGTTTGATTAGTAATTCAATCCCTAGGGTTTTTATAAAGGGAAGGCCCAACCCAGCTGATCTGGGCTTAAAGTCCAATGCCGCAGAAATGACCCGGCGACGGCCGCTTCAAAGGAAGCCCACTTTGGAACTGTTGTGTGCCCTTTGTGAGAACTCTCAAAAGCTGCCTTCCCCATATAACCCCCCAGGAGAGAGGCTGCCTTGCCAAAACCTTTCCTTACCTTCCCCCCCACCCTTCTCTCTCTCTCTCTCCTGTCCCTTTAGACTTGGCCTTCAAAGATTGATAGAAGCAGGAGGGTTTGTTTGGCTTTGAACGTTTGCAAATATGTAATTTCTCCCCTTCCGGTCCTTACGCAACCAACACACGGCTTCCACTCAACAGCAAACAACAGACCACGCATTTCTAGTTCCAACACCCTGGTGTTTCTGAAAGCAACAAGCTTAACTTCTCCCTCTATCCAGGATGAGAGAGCCCCAGGCAAGACCACATCTGGGACAGAAAAACTGCAAAAAATAAAAATAAAAAAAGCGCATGTGCTTCTATTTATTCTTGCAAACAAACACCCCCCCCCCTCAAACCCACTCTTTTCTATCTCAACAGCCTTAAAGAACCCAATTATTTGAATGCTGCTGCAGAATTATTTTAAAAAAGGGGGGTTGGCAGGATATAAAAACACAAAAACAGCCCAGCAGGCCCTCCCCTTCTTGGGGAGGGGGCACGAAAGCGAAATCCACTCGGGCAAACAAAAGAGCCGTTTCAGAAAAATGCGCTGCTGTGGCATCCGCCAACCCTTCGCGCCTTGGCAAAGAGACGGGAATGTCAGTGGCCTCCCTGCTGCCTTCTCCTCGCCTTGCCCGGCGGATGGACGGGCGTGTGTGTGTGTGTGTGTTTGTGTGTGCGCGCGTTGCCGCAGCAGTCGCTCCGTTTCCCCGGCCAGCCATCCAGCCATCCAGCCGGCCTGCCTGTTGATGTGCCTGGCGAAGGGGAGCAGCGCCCCCCGCCCCATCAGCTCCTCCCTCCCTCCCTCCCCTCACTTAAGGGCTGCTCCCTCCCAAGGTGGCTCTGTTTGCATACATTAGAACTGGCAAAGATTCCTGCAGTCGCCGCCGCCGTCGCCGCTGCCGCCTCCTCCTCCTCCTCCTCCTCTTCCTCCTCCGCCCCAGTCAGATACATCAACACGAACCAGCCGAGTTGCTATCCTGGGGGTTCTTTCCCCCTCCCCCATCGCAAGCAAGCAGCAGCGAACCCACCCTTTCCCTCCCCCCGTCTCTGCCGGCTGTTTCCTTTCCAAAGGGTTGCTCCCTAATTTAAATGCAGGACTCCCCTTTGGAAAGACCCCCTTCCCCCTTTGGGGGCTTGCTGCTCTTCTGAAAGGGAAGCCCGGATAGATCTTTGAGGAGGGTCCCTTCGGGAGAGAGAGGAGGGGAGAGGGCTTGGTGGGGGCGGGTAGGGGCTCTCTCCTCCGCCCGAGAAGGAGAGGCAGACTTGGGTGCCTTGCAAGGAAGTCTTTTTTTTTGGTTTTTCCGCTTGGCTTGGCTTTCCCAGGTTTGGAGTCCGGTGGGATAGCCGTCTCTCTCTCTCTCTCTCGTCCGACCCCCTCCCCTCCTCTTCCTCCTCCTCCTCCTCGGTCCCCGCGCGGAGCCCTTCCGTGCAAAACATCCCACCCTCCTCGCAGCAGCCGCGCCAGAGGAAAACCCCCTTTCGAGGCGGCCGAGGCTTCCTTGCAACGGCGGAGAAAGAAAAGACTCGGCAGGTTCTCCCCCTCCGGCGCCTTGCAGGCAAAGGCGCTTCCCTTCCCCGCCACCCCACGGACGGCGCTCCCTCCTCCAACCTCCCTTCCCTTCCCCTCCCCGCAACCCACCGTCCCCTCTCCCAGCCGAGGCGTGGTGGACTCACGGTCGTGCGAGAGATTTCCTCGGCTGGCGGCGATCAAGCCCGAGCTGACCAGGAGCCACAGAGGCAGCATCGTGGGCCGGGGACGCGGGGGGAAAGGCAGAAAGAAAGAAGGGATGAGGGAGGAAGGAAGGGAAGAAAGGAAGGGAAGAAAGGAGGGCAGCGGGGAGGAAGAGGAGGAGGAGGAGGAAGAGGAAGGAGAGGGAGGATGCGATGCCTTCTTCTTCCCCCCCCCCTCTCGCGGGTGGGCTGGCAAACTTCGTCCTCGCCCCCTCCCCGCCGGCGGGGGGAAAAAGAAGGGCGGGAGGGGCAGAGAAAGCAGGGCTCGACCTTTGCCCCCGACCCCTCCGCCCCGGCTCAGCCTCCGAAAGCGGGACCGCAGTGGCGCGTCGCGGGCCGGCCGGGAGGATGCTCTGCCGAAGGGTCCAGCCGAAAGCCGAGGATGCTGCAGTGACTGGGATTAAATAGAGCACCCGGGAGAGACCATTGGGCCGCCGAGGAGAGGGGAGGACGGGAGCCAGTCGGAAGGCCGAGAGAGGAGGAGGAGGAGGGGGAGGAAGGAGGGTTTGGGGAGCGGGGGGGCGGGGGCGCGGGAGGGTTTGTATCACCCCACCCTCTCCTATGCAAATCGGGGAGGGGGTTCCTTTCAGGCCAGGTGGGGCGCGGCGGAGGCAGACCAGGTGCGCCAGGTGGGATGTCCGGGTTGGGAACCCACGCTGAGCCGGGGTGGGGGGAGGGGAGAAAGGGGGAGAGTGGAGGGGGGAGCTCCCCTCGCCTCCCCCTCTTAGCAGAGACTTGGTGCGATCCAGATGGCTCCGTTTCCCCCCCCTCCATTCCTTCCCCCCAGGGAGGAGGAAGCTACGGCCAATATTGGAGATATATATATATATATATATCCAGTATATATAAGATTGGAGCTCATGCCACTGCTGGAGGTTGGGGGAAGTTGCAGAAGGGGAGGGGGCGCTGGGAAGCACCCCCCCCCCCAGTAGCCAAACACAACAAGGCTAGGGATGATCATAAGGAGAGGGGATGATGGGTAGGAGGGTCCCAGTTTGAGATGAGCCCATCCGTCGGGAGTGTGGGATTCAGCCTTGGGATCCTTGATCCAAGGTGCCCTAATACCTGTGTGTGTGTGTGATGATGATGATGATACCTGGGTGAGCCAGAGGTTCAAGACTTCTTTGTCTGTCTGTGTGTGTGTGTGTGTGTGTGTGTGTGTGTGTGTGTGTGTGTTTAAACTTCTAGGTTGTATGCCCAGTGTATGGATGAGGGTGTGTGGGTCAAGATGAACAGCCATACCCAGGGGATCGAAGCCCCACCTGTTAAAAAAACAAAACGACAGGTGGGACACGAATCACCTGTTCAGGGGTTCCATCTCTGTTTTGTCTTACGCCGGAAGGGGCCAGTTGGAATCCAGCCACATAGGTTACAAAGGAGTGTAGGAAGTCCCCCGATTTGCGATTTGCCGCTGGAACGGAGACTACAATTTTGGTCGTGAGTGGTGATGGCCACAAACAGTGGTGGGATTCAATTTTTTTTTTACTACCGGTTCTGTGGGCGTGGCTTGGTGGGCGTGGCTTGGTGGGCGTGGCAGGGGAAGGGTATACTGCAAAATCCCCCTTCCCTCCCCAGCCCACTAACCTGCTTTCCAGCTCCGTTCTTCTGTGCAGGGCAACCAAAGAAGAGCCAGCCGATCAGCTGGGACTCGATGGGAGGCGGAGAAGAGGTGGGGTTGGCGGGTGGGATTCGCCGGTTCTCCGCATTACTCAACATTTCCGCTACTGGTTCTTCAGAACCGGTTGGGACTGGCTGAACACCACCTCTGGTCACAAAGTGGGTCGTCAGGTGGACGCATTCCGATTTTATCACTTTTTTGTTGTTGTTGTAGTGGTCGTTGAGCAACCCCCTGGTTTGCTAAGGGGTGAATTGGAAGTAAATGCTGGTTTCTGGACAGAAATGGGCAGCAATGGGGGGCGGGGGCATTGGGCCAGTGCCAAAAATTCAGTCACATGACCATGGGGTGATCCTTGACTCTGGAACTTTGAATCTGGGTTGTACGTCCTGTTGTTGTTGTTGTTTTTTTGAGGTGGGTGGTGGTGGAGTGTGTGCCATAATATCAGACAGTCACTAAGCCACTGGTCCTACCTGTGTATAGTATTCTCAAAGGGTTCAAGGCTAATTTAGTGGGGAATCTCCCTTAATTTTAGGCTCTTGGAGACAAAGCTAAATGGTAGGGCTGAGAGAGGGGATAGGCCCCAAATCAGGTCGTTCCCCAACTGATCAGAAATGGGGAAGGGGGTCTTCTGCTTGGGGGAGGGAGCAGGGGTTGGACTAGATGACCTTACAAGGTCCCTTCCCAGTCCGTTATTCTGTTCTGATCAAGGCCTGATCAAGCCCGAGTCTTTTTCTTAACCATACACCCCTCTGCAAGCTTATCAGAAGAATAGAATAGAATAGAATAGAATAAGGGATAGAATAGAATAAGGGATAGAATAGAATAAGGGATAGAATAGAATATGGAATAGAATAGAATTCTTTATTGGAATAATAATAAAATTATTATTATATTATTGGAATAATAGTAGAATTATTTTTATTATATTATTGGAATAATAGTGGAATTATTAATAATAAAATTAATAGAAGTGAGTGATATCAGGGCTGTTTCCCCCCCCCCCAAAAGCACTATTTTTTTTCCAGGGGAAAATGCACAATAAACAACAGAAAGCGAAGCAAAGCAGCCCCATCCCCCACCAATGCAACTCATTGGGATTCAGGGGATGAGAAAATCCGGGGGCTGGACCACACCCTCTTTCAAACCTTTATGCTAAGTCTCAGGCTGCCTGCAGGGGGCACCAGAGTTGAAACACGTTTCCGATGTCATTAACTACCTGTACAGACTAGGACAGAAAGCCTAGAAGGAGCTGGACATCCCTACCCAAAGATAGTTTAGAATCAGAGCAGGGGTGGGATTCTACCAGTTTGCACCTATTTGCTAGAACCGGTTGTTAACATTCTAATCAGTTCTGAGAACTGATTGTTAGAAGAAATGACTGGCCTAATCCTGTAAGGAAGGCAGGAAGGAAACATTCTGGTGTTGCTTACAGAAACTGCCTCCCCATTAACCCTTATTACATTCTTGGCAGGACTAGACTTCCTGTCTCAGGAACCTCTCTGGAGTTTTTTCCCCCTCCTTTGCTGGTACTTTGCTTGTGTGGAGTGACCGTTCAAAGTTACAATCGCACTGAAAAGTGACTTATGACCGTTTTTCACACTTACGACGGTTGCAGCATCCCCACAGTCATGAGAGGCCGGCGAGGAGATGCGTGCCTCGAAGTGAGTGATATTGAGTTGGCCACGCCCAGCCAGTAACATGAACACCAAGCCATGCCCACCAACTTAGCCACACCCACAGAACCGGTTGTTAAAAAATTTGAATCCCACCCCTGAATTAAGGTGACAGTCGGTCAACATCCGGTGCAACTAAAGTCATCCCTGTGGGGTGTAGAAGAAGCAGGTGGGGAAATGCAATGCTATGAATCAAGCCAAGTGTGAACTCCACTTGTGGAAACAGGCAGATTCAGAGGTCTAAATGTGTTGGGTTTTTTGTTTTTAATTTTTTAAAAAATTGTCAGCTGGAAAAAATTGCTCTGATATTTTTGGTACCTTAATAGAGAAATTTATAGGGAGGAACTTTGGGGAGGAGAGGGGAAGGAAAGAAGGGAGGAAAATGGAAAGGGTGGGAGAAGGGAAGGAAGGAAGAAGGGAAGGGAGTAAGAAAAGAAAATGGAAAGGGAGGGGGAAGGAAGGAGAGGAAGGAAAAATGGAAGGGAAGGAATAAGGAAAACTGAAAGGGATGGAGAAGGAAGGAAAGGAAGGAAGGAAGACAGGAAGGAAGGAAAATGGAAGAGAAAGGAATGAGAAAGGAAAATTGAAAGGGAAGGGAATAAGGAAGGAGAATGGAATGGAATGGAATGGAATGGAAAGGAGGAAGGAAGGAAGGAAGGAAGGAAGGAAGGAAGGAAGGAAGGAAGGAAGGAAGGAAGGAAGAAGGAAAGGAGTAAGAAAAGAAAATGGAAAGGGAGGGGAAGGAAGGAGAGGAAGGAAAAATGGAAGGGAAGGGAATAAGGAAAACTGAAAGGGATGGAGAAGGAAGGAAAGGAATGAAGGAAGACAGGAAGGAAGGAAAATGGAAGAGAAAGGAATGAGAAAGGAAAATTGAAACGGAAGGGAATAAGGAAGGAGAATGGAATGGAAAGGGGAGGAAGGAAGGAAGGAAGGAAGGAAGGAAGGAAGGAAGGAAGGAAGGAAGGGAGGGAGGGAGGGAGGGAGGGAGGGAGGGATGGATGGATGGATGGATCAGGAGAACAATGTCCATTCCAGCCTTGATCTTAGGCTCAATGGGAAATGACGAATGGAAATCTAGTGGTCTTCCTACCAACCTCCTTGGCAAGGCTGGCACCGTCTCACCCACTTTCTCCCCTCTTTCCTTGCGTAGCTCTCCTCCTCCCATCCCTTATGCCAATAACTGGCTTTACAATTAGCAGGGTAGCTAAGAGCCATTGATCAGCCTTCCTTGTGGATTAGTTGGATCCCTTTGTTACACAAGAAGAGAAAGCCAGCCTGGCTCGTTCGATATCCCCGTCTCTCTCCCAATAATTGCACGCCCAAAATCTAACTTGCCATTCCTTCCCTGAAAAAGAGGGCCTCTATTTTTCTGCTACATGCTCGGCGTATCTCCCTCGCATTTCTTTTCTCCCATCTCCCTCTATTTCTTTAACCTGCTCTGTGGCAAACCACTCGTCTTATTTTTTTAAATACTTTTCCCCGTCTCTCAGTCTAATCAATGGTTTCCCCCCCACCCTCAAACCTGTGGGACTTCAACTCCCAGAATGCCCCACCCAGCATGCCTGGCTGAGGAATTCTGGGCGTTGGAAGTCCACCAAGTGGCCAAGGTTGGAGACCTTTACTCTAAAAGCCTTCCTGGCTGGCAAAATTCCCAACCTCCCCCGTCTGAAAAAACTTCACGAGAGAGGTGCCCTCTCAAAGCCGTTGAAGTACAATTCCCAGCCTCCCTCTCGGCAGTCGGAGCTGCTGGGAATTGTAGTTTGGCCATTTCTGGAGCTCCTCCATTCTGAAATTTTGCGTCTTTTGTTTTTTATTTTTTAGAAAGCCAAATTTCCTCTTCCTGACCCACAGGGCTTGATAGGAAAAAAAAAAAACCCCTGTCCGTTTTGAGAATAATTTTCCACGGCAACAGGAATAGTTTTCTCACCTAACTTTTAATTTTTCTTCTTCTTTGTGAATGTTGTTTTTGCTTTCCTGAAAGGCCTGAGAGTCGGTTATGCCTATTTTAAATTCAGGCTGCCAGTCTTGAAAAGCAGCGGGGAAGAGAGGAAAGGAAGAATGGCACTCTCTATTCATTAGTCACCCAGGACGAGCTCATTGCAATAAACTTCTGAATTCCACCTTAAAGCGTTGGCATCTTTGGGAGGAGTGGCAGGCAAAGACGGAACAATAATACGCAGCAGGTTTCCCCACTGTGTGCATATGTGCTACACACTGGTGCATGTCTGCCTGCCAAAAGACGCAAAGATGCTCTCCTTCAGGCCAACCCCAGGTGACAGAAAGGCAAGGTGAGAGAAGCGCGTAGTTTTTGGGGTGGCATTAGAGACATTAAAAGCTCAAGGGCCTGTGGCCAACAAGGGAGCACAGTTCTTTGCAGAGGGGTGACAATTGCGTTTGCTTTTTTAGTTGTACCTCAAAAGCCATCGCCTGCTTGGGCCCCTAAGAGGACGTAATTCCTTTTATTTTTTTATTTTTTTTTAGGACGGTCGTATTTTATGCGCCGTTGCTCTGTATCAACAGTCGTGGGGAAAGTTCCATGCTCTTTTATGGAGGATTAATGAACTAACCAACGGAGCCAGATGGCCCATCCAGATGCTCCAGAAAGTAGGGTGTAAAGGTGACACCTCTGTCCTGTCTCTTTCTCTCCAGCGAGGGACGTTTGAAGGAAAACCACCTCCAGCCATGAAGGCCCATTCAGCCATGAGACATTGGGGTCCGTGTCCCACTAAGAGCAGAGTTGGCATTGTGGGTAGTAGAGGAACGGGCAGAGATTGGGGAGGGTCAGGGTGGAGTCCACTCAGCTGTGAAAAGTGACGTTGGTCTACTTCCAGGTTCATTGTAGAGTTATAAACGGGAGAAATCTACGCTTGTGTTTCTGGAAGAAAAGTGCAAAATAAACAGGTTTTGCTGTTGGAAACGGTTGCCTTTGGTTCAACCTTCTCCGTGCTCTTACATTCCAAAATGTGCAACACTTGTTTGTTTGTTTTTTAAAAAAGGAGGCATGGTATCAGCTGCCATCTTGACTTTTTTGACCTCAAAGGACAGCCTTCAAAAGTGTGCAGAACCAAAAAGGGTCCTCTCCCCTCTTTTTTTTCTTCTTTTTTTTTTTGCAATTCCCACAAAGTGTTTCCAGGAAATTCCTTAGTTCCACTGGGTATGGTTAAAAAAACAAATGGAGCTAAGTCTTGCGGTTTTGTTGATCGTCGTGATGGGCCCTGCACAAAAATTGTAATGTGATTTCTCAAGTAAAGACCCAGTTTAAAAAAACAAAAACCAAAAAAAAATCCTCCCAAACATTATTCTAACTTTAAAATTAGATCCTTGGTTAGTTCATCTTAGGTAACAGATGAACAAGTTTGTGTTTGTGTTTATTTTGGTGGTCATGATGTGCACTGGAGATGGTGTTTGATTTCGTTGTATGAGGTGCAATGACAATAAAGTAAACTAAAGAGTTGGAAGGGACCTTGTAGGTCATCTAGTCCAACCCCCCCGGCCCCGCCCAGCAGACCCTGCACCTGATCAATTCAGCCCTTCCGTTCCTTGATTAAGGAACTTTGACTAGATGACTTGATAAGTAATTTCCTAAGCAGGGAATAGATTTAACAAAAATAAATAAATTCCTAGGATCCCAACAGCAGTGAAGTTGTGGAAGTATCAGCCAATATATCAATGTATTGATGCCTTTCACTTCTAATATTCTGCATTGAAGCACTGGTACTCACTGCATAAATATAAAACAAAGAAGCCCATAGAACCAGAGGTGGTATTCAGCTGGTTCTAACCAGTTCTGGAGAACTGGTAGCGGAAATTTTGAGTAGTTCGGAGAACCGGCCAATCCTACATCTGACTGGCCCCACCCTCATCTATTCTTTGCCTCCCATCGAGTCCCAGCTGATCAGCTGGGTCTTCTTTGGTTGCCCTGCACAGGAGAACGGAGCTGGAAATCAGGTTAGTGGAGTGGGGAGGGAATGGGGATATCGCCACGCCCACCAAGCCACACTCACCAAGCCACGTCCACAGAACCGGTAGTAAAAAAAATTTGAATCCCACCACTGCATAGAGCTGAGAGTTTGCTCTGTCCAAAGATGTGAATGGTGGCTGATCAGGGACCACCAAGCCAGTTTCCACTCTTAGTGACTACATCCAATAGACAGAATTTCTCCCTGTTCCTCCCCACTAAAGATTCCAAATACTTTATTTTTTTTCCTTGGGTTGGATTAACTGGGATAGCCAGAAGCATAGCCCAAAGAGTTGTGTGTTATAAATTTTGTGGAGGCTGGATCGCGTTTCAAAATTCAAGAGCATCCTGTGAGCACATTCGCAAAATGTCTTCCAGAACCTTGCAAAAATGAGTAAAGTGCTAACTAGAAGTCAGTACAGGTTTGTTAAAAACAGATCATGCCAAACCAAAAAAAAAAAACCTCAGCCATTTTTCAACATAGTGACTTAAATTAGTAGACCAGCAAAATACTGAGGGCATAATATGCTTAGATTTTAGCAAGTCGTTGGACAACGTGGACCACAACCTACTTTTTGGTAAGCTAGAAAAAAGCGGGATAGATAGCATCACCATCTGATGGATTTGTAACTGGCTGACAAACCGTACTCAATGAGTAGTCCTGAATGGTACTACATCTATATGGAGGGAAGCAAGCAGTGGGCTACCACTGGGTCCTAGGCCCAGTGCTCTTCGATGTCTTCATAAATGACTTAGATGGGGGAATAGAAGGGAAACTTACTACCAAATTTGTGGATGATACTAAACTGGCAAGAATAGCCAACAGCCGAGATGCAGGAATGGGCTCCTGGGGGCTTACAGGGGCTTAGGGGAGCCCCCCAAAACCCCAGAAAGACAAACAGCAAGGAAAATCTCTTAATAGGTTTATATCATGCCTCTGGTGGAGACTGACTCTGAGGGAGAGGAGGAACAGCCGACAGGGAGTAGAAGTGTGGCTCCGGAGGTTGGGGAGGAGGCTGGGGAAGGGCAGAGGCCGGCTGGGCAGTCAGAGGAGGACCCAGGCCCATCCCCTCTCCATCCTAGGGCATGCAGGGAGGAGAGGATCAGGGGGAAACAGTGGTCTACTTGGGAGGAGAGGGCCTTGATCCTCTTCGTGGGCTGCAGCTGTGACAACTGGATAAGAGGACGGACATGCGTATGGGCCAGTGCTGGAAACAAAGCATGGAAATATCTCTGGTTTATGGTTCCTCTCTGAGTTTGACGTCCTTCCCAGTGTGTGTTCTGATATCTGTGGACGTCCTCCAGCCCTTATCTTGCCTGGTTTGTGTTGTTTTTTTACTCTTTATAATTTAAACGGCATGTCCTCCTTCTTGTAACTGATTTTTGTCTCCAGTCAAGGATATTTGGAGCTTGGAAGCAAAGTGAAGGAATAAAAGGAGCTTTACCTGTTTTTTGTGACTGTGTTTATTTTGTATCCCACCCTGTCCCAACCGTCTTCACAGTTTAATTGAACTTCTGGGTGTTCAGCCAAGAGCATTTCACACCTCGTAAAAGTGTTGCAAGCTAGATAAACAATCCACTTAGCGCTTGCTTGAGAGGGGGAGCCATTGAGAAAATAACATAGCCACTAGCCTCCAACGGGATTAATTCTCAAATAATAAGAATCACACAACTCACCAGAAATTCCACTAAGACTCCAAGATCCCTCTCACAGTCACTGCTATTAAGCCTGGTTTCAGCCAGTCTTTGATTTAAGTATTAAATGCATGGAATAATAAGCAACTTTTTGGTATATCGAAAGAAGTGACATCAAGTTGGCCACACACACCCAGTCACATGACCATCTAGCTACGCCCACCCAACCAGTCATTAGGGCAGAGAGCCCCTTGCTAAAAAAATTTGAAGCCCGCCACTGCCTGGATGATAGGCTCAAGATCCAAATGGACCTTGACAAATCCTGAAAATCCATCATGGTTGCTATCTTGGCTAGGGCCTGTTCCTCTAATCAGCCAACTTTCTGAAAGGTAAATTTGTCTCCCTGGATACTCCGCCCCGCAAACAGCTTCCTTGCAAATAATTAGGATACTAGAGACAGCTTGTTTTGCTAAAGAGCTATTGCCTAAAGGTTTTTTTTTTTTAGCAAGAGTTATTTTTACAAGAGACGGGATGCGTCTGGTGCTTGATGGGCACCAAAGCAAGCGCCTTAGATTACACTGGAGTTTCCAGCCACCATCCTGTTCATATCTAAGGAGTGGTGCGGTGGCCTAGAGGTGCAGCTCTGGCCTCACAATCAAGTGGCTGTGAGTTCGATCCCAGGTAGAGGCAGATATTTCTCTCTCTGGGCTCAACGTGAATATTATCTGCTGAACAAAACTCCACATCGGCGACAGGAAGGGCATCTGGCCAGTAAACACTCAGCTCCATTCAGTTGCCTAGACTCCACCCCACAAAGGATTATGGGGTCACTAAAAGACGATGACCTTGTTCATACCTTACACACGCTGTACTGTAATGTCCAAAAAATGTTATAAATGTATACATTATACAGGATATATTGTACATTACATGTACTTACAACCTAACAATCCATTTGTTTAGTGACAGAAATTACAACAGCACTGAAGGAAGTGACTTGTGAGTAGCCCTCGCACTTGTGACCTTTGCAGCCGAAGCGAATGAACCCGGATCGAACCAGTAACAAACGTGTCTTGGTTTAGTTGCTAGAGGTACTGATTTTTATAAGGTAGTCCTCGAATTATTGACCATAACTGAGCCTAACATTTCAGCGCGAGACATTTGTTAAGTGAGTTTTGCCCCATTTTACAACCATTCTTGCCACCATTGTAAAGTGAATCACTGCACTTCAGTTAGTAACATGGTCGTTAAGTGGATCTGGCTTCCCCATTGCTTGTTAGAAGGTTGCAAAAGGGGATCACATGACCCCCAGGACGCTGCAACCGTCATAAATATGAGTCAGTTGCCGAACGTCCGAATTTTGATTATGTGGCCATGCAATGGTCATAAAGTGTGAAAAAATGGTCATAAGCCACTTTTTCTCATGCTATTGTAACGTTGAATGGTTACTAAATGAACTGTTGTAAGTTGAGGATTACCTGTAGTTGGTAAGGGAAAAAAAATAAATCTACATTTCCCCCCAGATTTCATTCTGCCCCAGTTGGCTGTGCTTTTTCCGTGTCTGCTTGGAAAATTTACCTGGTTAAACTCAGCCGAGACCTCCGTTTGAGCCGACGTGTTGAAAAGATCAACCTGTCAGCTGAGAAATTGGCTGGACCGACCAAATTAAGCCCGTTCTTAATTCATTAAAAAGGTGGATCTGATTCAATCTGACAACTCATCTGAATTCGTGGCGTCCCCCCTTTAAAAAAAATAAATAAAGGCTGGTTTTGATGAAAGCTCTTATTAAGGAAAAAGGAAAACATTTTTGATGACCCAAAGGGACATGGCACAAAAATAACAAAGTCACAAAATTCCCTTTAATACCTCCAACTTGTCCCCCAATGTCCCTTTATCCTCGGCTGGAGATCAAACTCTTCCAAAAACAGTCTACAGAGGGAAGAAATGCAGTCCGAACCCAAAGTCACAGATAAATTAGAAATTAAAAAAACCAACCCAAATCAGGCTGAAGTAATTAACACGACAGGCCAGGATAATAAACTGCAGACTTCCAAAAGGTAACGAAGCACCCACAGTTGGGAGGACCCCCCAAACCCAGATAAGCCTCGACGAAGATAACGCACGCTTTGCTTCCGGCAAGGTGCTGTGTGCAAATGCCCTTCTTATATCCTGTTCTCCCTGCTGCAACGAATGAAAGGGATCAGGGCCCTTTTCTCTCCCGTAAGCCACGTTGCTCCCTTCTCCATTCCTCCTTGCATGCTTTAGGATGAAGAGGGGTTGGTCCTGGGTCTTCCTCTGAATGCCCAGCCAGACTGTCCCCTTCCTCCGTTTCTTCCACAGCCACCGGAGCCCAACTCCCACTCCCAGTCAATTGCTTGATCTCCCCCTCAGAATCAGACTCCAACGAGGGCATGACAACATTGCACTTCTTAGAAGAGAGGAGGGGCACTAGCACAGCTGGTCTGTTTACTTATCCCATCAGTAAACAAGGAGACATTAGAGAAATTGAAGGTTTTCCACAGAGGCATTCATCGGATCAGAAGTTAAACCTCCTTAGGAAGGATATATGCCGGCTCCATAGCTCTTTTTTCTGATTTATTTTGTTTCATGTTTTGCGGGCAATTCTTTTCCTTCCTTCTGATAGGGGCAGGTTGGAAATGTTTTTCTTGC